>NC_012871.2:29596910-29886702 GCF_000003195.3 Sorghum bicolor
GAGCATTGCCTCGGTGCCTTGCTTGTCGACCAGGATGGAGCTTACGCTCGGCTCACGGATGTCCTGGACGAAAATACCCCGCGGGATTTGGGCCCGAGACGAGCCTAACTTTGACAACGCATCTGCTGCTTGGTTCTTGTCCCGGACTACGTGGATGTACTCTATGCCATAGAAGTTAGTTTCCCATTTGCGAATTTCTTTGCAGTAGAGATCCATCTTCTCGTGGGTTGCGTCCCACTCCTTGTTGAGCTGGTTGATGACCAAAGCGGAGTCCCCGTAGACATAGAGGCGCTTAACCCCCAGCTCAACGGCTAGTCGTACGCCATGTAAGCAAGCTTCGTATTCGGCGACATTGTTTGACGCCGGAAAAACCCTCCATCCGGTTAGCTTCTGAATATCCTTGACGTTCTTCGGTGGTCGCATGTCGAGTACGGCTTTGACTTTTGAAGGGTTTGGTCGTATGCCGTCGCAACTGACGACGTTGCCGAGCAGTAGACCGGAAGGAACGCCGAAAATGCATTTCTTGGGGTTGAGCTTCCACTTGTACCTATTGAGTGCCTTGAAGGTTCGGTCTAAATTGTCGATTAGGGTGTTCGCATCCCTTGTTTTTACGACCACGTCGTCCACATAGGCCTCGACGAGGTCGTCGCGAATCTCGTGGTGGAGGCATTGCTGGATGGCCCTTTGATAAGTGGCCCCGGCGTTTTTAAGTCCGAAAGACATGGTAGTGTAACAGTATGCGCCGAAAGGTGTGATGAAGGATGTTTTGATCTGATCTTCTTCTTTTAACGAGATCTGGTGATAACCAGAGTAGCAGTCTAGAAAGGAGAGGAGTTCGCATCCGGCCGTTGAGTCGACCACCTCGTCGATGCGAGGAAGACCAAAAGGATCTTTAGGACAGTGTTTGTTGAGATCGGTGTAATCAACGCACATTCTCCATTCATTATTCTTTTTGCGTACAAGAACCGGATTGGCGAGCCAATCGGGATGATACACCTCTTTTATGAATCCGGCTGCTAGAAGCCGTGTTATTTCTGTCCTAATAGCCTCCTTTTTGTCACGAGCGAACCGTCGCAGTTTTTGCTTGATTGGTCTTGCGGTCTTCGAGACGTTTAAGGAGTGCTCGATCAGGTTTCGTGGGACACCGGGCATGTCTGCGGGTTTCCATGCGAAAACGCTCACGTTGTCCCTTAGAAACCTGACGAGCGCGTCTTCCTATTTTGGATCCAGGTTAGCCCCGATGAGGGCTGTCTTCTCAGGGTTGCCTTCGACTAGCTGCACTTCTTTGTACTCCTTGGATTTCGAATTCTTTCTGGATGTCTCCTGCTCGGGTAATCGGAGCTGGTCGGGAGGCAGCTGCGCGGCTTGGCTTGCTGTTTCCGCCATGCGGATTGAGAGGTCAATTGCCTCGGTGATCTTGAAGCTTTCTTCTTCGCAGGTGTACGCCGTGTAGACGTTGCCTCTGACGGTTAGGACACCCTTCTCCGTGGGCATCTTAAGCACTAAGTATGAGTAGTGCGGGACTGCCATGAACTTTGTCAGCGAAGGGCGGCCCAGTATGGCGTGGTAGGTCCCGTCAAAGTCCGCGACTACGAAGTTGATGAACTCCGTCCGGAAGTGATCGGGTGTGCCGAATTGGACAGGCAATGTTATCTGTCCGAGGGGCACCGAACTTTGACCCGGCAAAACCCCCCAGAATTGGGCGTCGTAAGGTTTTAGTTGCGCCGGTGATATCTTTAGGGCGGGCAGGCTGTTGCGGAAGAGAATGTCGATGGAGCTTCCCCCGTCCACGAGCACGCGCTCGAATCTGATGCTATTGATGCAGGGATCAAGAATCAGTGGGAAACGTCCCGGCTCTGGGATAGCGGCCCACTGGTCCTTCCTGCTGAACGAGATCTCCCTGTGGGACCACGCGGGAAATTTTGGATCTGCGATCAGCCCGTCCGTGCTGTCTATGTTGAGGCAGGCTCTCTTTAACAGCTTTCTTTCTCGCTTGGACTCAGTGGAGACCTTGCCCCCGAAAATGGAGTGGACCACGTCGGTGGGGCTGACGTATTGGTGTCGGGGGTCCCTGTCTTGGTCCTCATCCTCATCTTCGTGGTCGTGCCCGTCGCGTTTGTTATTTTTCTTGGCGGAGTCCTCTTGGGCGGCCCGCCGTGTATAGATACTTTTGAGGACGCGACACTCTTCCATGGTATGGTTAGACTTTGGGTGTAGCTGGCATGGTCCCTTCAACGTTTTGTTGTAGTCGTCTTGGTAGTCCCGTCGTCCGTTGGGACGTTTGACCGTATTTACTTCGTGGTCGTATTCACGAGGGCGCTTCCCTCTGAAGTCGTCGCGGCTGTCGCGCCGCCGATCCCAAACCTCTCGGTGATCGCGGTTGTCGGAGCGGCGGTGATTTCTGTTGTCGTAGCGACCACGACCGTCATCCCGCCGAGAAGGCTGGTCGGGGCCTCTCGCGTCGTCTCGGATTAGTTTTTCTGCGTCATGAGCATCGGCGTAGTTTTTAGCCGTGGCGAGGAGCTCTGCTACCGTTGATGGGCGTTTACGCAGCAGCTTGTTCCTCAGCGCTTCATGGAAACGCAAGCCCTTGATAAAGGCTGATATGGCCTCGTCGTGAGAAATCTTCGGGATTTTGAGGCGCATATCCGAGAACCGTCGGATGTAATCGCGCAGAGGTTCATTCTTCTTGTCTCTTATCCTTTCAAGGTCATACTTGTTCCCGGGCTGCTCGCATGTGGCGATGAAGTTGTCGATGAAAGCCTGTCGTAGCTCTTCCCAAGATTCGAAGGAGTCCTCGGGTAAGCCGAGAAGCCACTGATGACCAGCCTGGTCGAGGACTACGGGGAAGTAGTTAGCCATGACGTGCTCATCTCCTGCCGCTGATCGGACGGCGATTTCATAAAGGGTGATCCAGTTCTCTGGATTTTCCTTGCCGTCGTATTTTTTAAGTTTTTCGAGCTTGAAATTGCGGGGCCACACGACCTGACGGAGGTGCGAGGAGAACTGCCTTAGGCCCGGAGGACCGTGGGTCGCGTCGTACTCGATGCGGCGCAGGTTTTCGTGGACTGCTCTTTCTGCGGCGCGCCTGTTGATGCGATCCCGGGCATCTTTGGGAGGGATGTTGTGGCGGAGATCCCTGTGTTGATCTTCTTCTTCTTGGTCGCGTACACGGTTCTGCTGGCGGCGGCCATCGGCGTCCCGACCACCATCGTCGCGCCGTGAGTCCCCTCGACGGTTGTCGGGGGAGCGGCTGCGGCGGCGCCTGCTGGGTGAGGCCCGGCTGCGATTAGTCTGGTCGGAGGCGGCTTCCGTATAAGAGACGTCCTGGACTCTCTTGAGTAGAGTGGCTGTCTGTCCCATTGCGGCGATCAGGTGTGCCCGGATACTGGTCCGGACTCCCTGGCATTCGGGGGTGTCAGGAAGCCGATCCAGGTTGGCCATGGCGACAGCCACGTTGGCGCTTGGCGTTTTGTAGACCGGCTGGTCCCCGACCATGTCAAAGGCATCATTGAGGTTACTTGGTGGCATATGTTGTTGCTCATCCGCACGCCGTCGGGCGCGATCGGCGTTACGCTGTTCGCGGAGTTGCCTCTGGTCATCTGTTTCTCCGTCAACGGCCGGCTCGTCGGCGCTGACATTGAACACGATATCCCCTCGCCGGGGGGGGAATATCGGGAATCGGTCGAAACCCGGAGGGTGTGAAGGAAAATCCAGGTCGTAGCCCTCGTCTTCGGTGTTTATAACCTCGGTGGGGACGGAGCCGGTGCTTGAGTTGGTGCTGGAAACTTGGCCGTCCCGTAGCTCTCGGATTGTCACCATATTGACATGGTGACGATTGTTCCTTGTCGGCGACCAGCCCGCTTTGCTGAAAACGGATTGAACATGCTGTGAGTAGACAGAGGCCGAGTTATTCAGGCCGCAAGGATGGTATCCCTTTTTGAGCTCGACGGATCGTCCTGAGGAGGTTGAGGTTATCGTCAGGGACGTTCCCAGCCGTTCGTGTGTGGTGACACGAGTTGGCCGGCGGGATTTCGAAAAATCCGCTCGAGTGGCTTGGTCGGGCCGGCGCAGAACTCCATCTATTAGTTGGGAGGCTTCGAGCAGCTTGGAGTCGGCGCGATCGAGCGCTTGGAGGAGGTCCGAGCAGTCGATCTCCTTTCCCTTGTAGAGTGGGAACGGTGGTCGGGAGTTTGGTGCCGTCATGCGTGTGGTCGGAGACGGCGTGATCTCAGATTGGATCTGGATCTCTTTCGGAACCGTGGTCGGGAAGCCGCAGCTGCACGTCGTCCACGTGATCTGGCCGACGGTGAACGTGAGGCCTTCGGGCACGGTCGCGGAAGCTGGGATCGTGACCATCTTGTTCGCCGGAAAAGTTGCACGCACACCCCCTACCTGGCGTGCCACTGTCGACGAAAGCTAGTCGGCAGTCTACCTTGGGGTATACCCACGGTAGTAGTTTATCGGTAGACGGTGCGCAAACTACGAACTCGATGGTGACGCAAGACACGGACAAGCTTTTTATCCAGGTTCGGCCGCCGAGTTGGCGTAATACCTACGTCCTGCGTCTGGTTGTATTGGATTGTGTTGAGAGATAATCTGTCCTAGGGGGTCCCCTTGCCCCTCCTTATATAGTCTGGAGGGCAGGGTTACAGATCTAGAAACTAATCCTAGTCGGTTACAATTGCCATAGATAATTCGATATCAATTCCTATTCTAACCGACTAGAATCCTGCTTGATCTCCACGTCCTGTTTCTTTGCACGAAACTCGGGCTGTCGGATCAAGCTTTGAACTCGTCTCGTAGTGGGCCAAGCTTCCTGGCTCAAGTCTAGCCGTAAGGGTATAGGGGTTTATACCCCCACAGTATGTTGGTCTTAGTGGCATGGTTCCGAACAAGAGCTGATAGGTGACTGCGGCCATTATGTTGACGCCTGATCCGGTGTCGCAAATCGTCTTGTAGAAGTTATATCCATTTATGGAGCAGTAGATGCTTGGCATTCCTGGGTCGTCTTTCTTGGTCAAAAACGGTGACTTAAGTTGATGATCTTGGCCTCCATGGACTACAGTGACCATCTTAGCTGACTCGGTCCACACTTGCTTGTTCCTGTTTCTCCTGTTGGTCCTCTTCCTTGATTTACGTCTGGATTGATCTTGAATTTGTGTAGTCTTGTTCTTGAAGAAAAATATCTCCTTCTTCCCTTTGACATAGAAACTGATCTTAGCAGCACTGGCGTAGATGATAGCTCCCATGATGTTCAAAAATGGCCTCCCTAGGATGATAGGTGCTCTCTCATCATTTCCGGTCTCTACCACTACGAAGTCTGCTGGTGCATACAAGGTACCAACTCGGACACAAAGGTTCCTCACTATTCCTTTTGGAAAAGTTATCGTCTGATCTGCAAATTGCAAACACATGGTTGTCTCTAATAAAGGATATGTAAAGAATTTCTCATAGAGTACCCTGGGTATAATGTTGACACTGGAGCCAAAGTCGCAGAGTGCTTCTGGGACATCCACCATGCCGATGGAGATCGGGATGACGGGGCGTCCTGGATCGCCTCTCTTGACCGGCAGACGGTCAGTAGAAAATTCAGTGACGGGGTTACTCCAATTACCTGCATCAAACATGTCTACAAGATTTGCAGATTCTAATCCTTCCAGTTGTGATGGTATACCGGGGTTAGTAGTAGGAACAGCAGCAGCTATTTGATTTAACTGAGATTCAATCATTTTATTAAAGCTAATTTGATTCTTGATGGCAGTAGAGAAATTATCCATTCTATTATTTTTATTTTCTAGCATTTTATCATTAGATGCCAATTTCTTAGATAGATTATCCATTAGCTTTCCTTGATTAGACACTAACTCTCTCAAAGGTGGAAAATTATTATTATTGTTGAAAGAATTGTTACCTTGATAATTACCTGAGTAGTTAGGCCTCTGTTGATTCCAACCTTGATTTTGTTGAGGACGGTTGTAGTAGTTGTTGTTGTTGTTGTTGATGTAGTTCACATCCTCAAGTATCTCAGGGCAGTGGTTGCCTGAGTGTCCAGTGTCTCCACACTCCTCACAAGTCATGTGAGAGTCGTAGATGTGCATAACTTCTTTCTTGTCTCCAGCTCTATCGTCGAGCTTCTTCATGAGCAGGTCTAGCTTTGCAGACAGCATGTCTACCTCCTTCGGCTGATGCATACCTCCACCTCTCTTGCGTGTCTGGGTCCTCTCTTCATTCCAGCTTTGATTGGACGCCATCTTCTCCACAAGAGCTGTGGCTTGTGGTATAGTAAGTGATAAGAATGCTCCTCCAGCTGCAGCATCCATAGTCTCTCGGGCACTGTTGCTGAGCCCATGATAGAATGTCTGCATCAATAGCCAACTCTCCATTCCATGATGGGGACATTCTAGGATGTAGTCTTGAAAGCGCTCCCATGCTTCTGGAACAGATTCATCATTTTGTTGCTAAAAACTTGTAATCTTCCCACGAAGAGCATTGGTCTTGCCCATGGGAAAGAACTTAGCCAGGAAGTTTGTTGAGCAGAGTGCCCACGTAGTATTCTTCTCCTTTGTAGCGTAGAACCACTGCTTCGCTCTTCCTAACAGTGAGAATGGGAAGAGGCGAAGTAGTATAGCGTCTTTGGAAACTCCTGCTATGGTGAATGTGTTGCAAATCTCCAGGAAGTGTTGTAAATGAGCACTAGCATCTTTGTGTGCCTTCCCACAGAACTGGTTGGATTGCACCAAGTTGATAAGTCCAGGCTTGAGCTCAAAGTTGCCATCGATCTCTGCAACAGGTCCAGTGCGAATGTTGTCCGTAGTGGGAGCTGAGAACTCGCGGATTGATTTGTTCGCCATGGCTTCGAACTCTGAAGACAAGTTCCGGTGATCTTCTTGATTGGATGAAGCTTCTTGCTGAAGTGTTGATGATTTCTTTAGCTTGGCTCTCGTCTTCTTGAATAATGCTTCGGGATTGTCAACAAAATTTCCTGGAAGATGTCTTCTATTCATACATTCCCCTGCATAAGATAAAATAGAAAAATATCGGGGTAAAACTGTATGAGAGAATAGATAAGCTCAATCATATTAGTGATGCGAATGATGACTCAAAATCTTTTATTCCATTCCTGATTGGTAATCAACCTTCCCCGGCAACGGCGCCAAAAATGCTTGTTGGGTATTCTTAACATCATTACTAAAAGTAGACTAAGTTCTAAATCTAGCAACGGTGCCAAAAATGCCAAACCTATCCCTCACACCACTTAAGCCAAGTTGTCATCCCCAGCATGATATAAGAGACGCGGTATTGAAATATGCAATTGCTCTTCTAAATAAATAATGAATGGGATCTGCAAGCGCATAGATTAATACCGATGCAGCATTTTAACCGGGAAGTATTCCAGGTATCGTTATTTATATTTTTACCACTGGGAAGGGATTAGAAATCATCACTAATGATTACAGAATAGAATATGAGATTGAGCATCTATTATTGCATGTATAATTGAGAACATTATATCTAACTCATCATACAGGGATAAGTGTCACATAAAAGATATATGAAATGATAATAGTGACAAGGATAACTAATCTGATCTAGCCACATAATAAATATGATAAGCACCTCAATTAGATACTCTAGAAAGTCATTAGCATGGTATTAGAACGAACTACAAGAATATTCCCTAAGTTATTCTCAACTATATAGTCTAGCATATCATAGTTAATGCAAGCATACTTAGCAATCATTGCGAGACAAGACTACGCCCATGCATAGTGATATTAGCAAGGAATATGAGAAACATAGCAATCACTCCCCAGTAATAATGTTGCTCTGCCAGCCCAATACACGAGAGGGGGACTATATAAGAATCAATGAAGCTGTCACTATCACGAACTACCCCACAATCTGGCATATTGGGTACAATCGCAGATAAATACGGTATAAGCACCACGCCTACACAATATCTATCATTTACCCATGGATCCGATGGATAAACGCTATACGATCCTAAGCATGTATATAGATCGTATCTAACTAAGCCAAGTACATAACTATGATAAACTAAGAACAATATAATCTTGAATATAAGCAAGTAGAGCAAAGTCATAAGCAATATATTGAAGTAGAACAAAGTCATATTCATAATATTGAAGAACAAAGATAATTAGAAAGCAATTAGAAGCACAATTAGAGAATTACCAAGAATCATCCTGACAGATCCGGAAACCAATCGAAGATTGACTCCTTCTAGTTCTAATCCTATGTAGCTATGCTAATCTAGATATCTAATTGATGTGGTGGCTCTAATCTTGATCAGAGGCTTCTTCTCCCTTGATGGAACAATGAATTAGGGTTGAGAGGCTCCCTCCTCCAGGGGCCAGGGGGTCTGGTTTTATAGTCCCTTCAAGTGAATATGGGCCCTTGGATCAAACCGACATAGATTGTATGGTTTAGATTCATCCTTTAGGTCGGTGGAGATCTCCCGCAAAGCAGAGTCCTGATTGGACTCAGGAGGTGGGCGGGCGCCCTGACCAACTGGGCGGCCGCCCAGGGTCTGGCCCCGTTTCGCCTCCGCTTCGGTCCCGTGGCTTCTGGAGTCTTCTAGATGTAAGATAATTGCGCAGCACGTTAATACCTTTACGTAATCCTGACATGTGGGCCTTTCTTCCGTATTTCCTGATAACCCCCTGCAGAAATAGACAAACACCAAAACTCGTTGAATTCTGTCAGATAAAACCCTAAGTCTAGATCTTGATTTCATTTGGATCCTTTTCTTTATTTATTTGATAATTAAATTTGATACTTAAGGACCGTCAACAGAGATCTCAAATGTGGTGATGTTGGAGAGACCAATAGATTGGGAAGATGTTGCATATGAGCATGGAGTAAACGAAGTGGCTATGAAATAAATTCCATGCTCATTAATGTTATCTTCGTCTCCAATCTGAGTGTTCGGAGTTTCTCCTGGATTGGTCTCACCTATGTCCTCTTCTGTAGTTGGATGAATCATATCTTCAAAGGGAGTCAAGAACTCACCATCTGAAATTGAGCCAAAGTCAGAATCCATTAAGGCTTCTTCCTTATCCATCCATTCTACACATTCTAGCCATTTAGAACTTGTGATCAAGAGAAGGGAGCTGATAGAATCATCTATATGGTTTTGCTCTCATTCTATGGCATTACTTGTCATGCCATCATTATGGTCTTCATGACTCCTATGGTTTGGTCGTCTTGATGGATTGCTAGGATCATCATGAGACTGAAAAGGAGAGGGATAAGAGGGGTCTCTAAGGTCAAGGATGGATTTAGAATTTGTGAACATGGAAGGGGAGGAGATAAAATTTTCTATATGGTTTAGCTCTCCTTCACTTGATATGTCATCCTCGACTTCTTCATAATAGGAACCAGGACATTCTCTAAGAGAACCATTATTGCAAGGATTTGAATTATCTATGCTTGAAAGTCTCTTATGGAACCAGATGTCTAAACCATCAGTATCTGAAAGATTTATGTTCGGAATTCCTTCCTCCCTTAGAGAATTTTGGGGTATTGATGGTTTAGGATCGATAGCTAAAGTTTGGGATTGAAGTGTTTGTGATTTGGCTATCGAAACTTCTTCTTGTCTAGGAACTGGTTCTTTCTCTTTCTCAGGGATATAAATGTTAGGAAACTTTCCACTCAATGAATCAATTAAATCCCTAGCTTCACTAGCAGGTAGGTAATAGAAGGATCCTCTAGAGGCTGTATTCAAGGTTTGCTTATTTTCCCTACTAAGGCCCTCAAAAAAGGGAATTAGAAGAACTTCTTCTGGAATAGAAAGCTTTGGGCCAGTGAGAGTAAGGTTAATAAAGCAGTCCCATGATTTCCCAAGAGATTCTTCTTCTAGTTGTCTAAAAGAAATAATCTCACGCCGAAGTTCCGCCACTTTGGAGATTGGAAAATATTTAAAAAGAAAACTATTATATAACTCCTTCCAATCTCCATGAACACTCCCTACTTTGAGTTTGTACCAATGTCTAGCTTTTCCTATTAAAGAGAACGGAAAGAGCTTCCATTTAAGGGTCTCATCGGACATGCCTTCTATGCGAAGGAGGTCACAGACTCGATAAAACTCTCTTAGGTGTGTGTATGGGTTTTCTTCACCTTCTCCTGAGAAAGGTTGTTTTTGAACAAATTCTATGTAATCGGGGTCTATCTCAAAACTAGATGCTATGATAGGATTTGAAGATTTTGGTGGTTTGAGATGTGTGCCCGTAGGTCTATGAAACTAATAGATAGACATGTTTGCCTTCATGATAGACCAGAGATGAAGGATTAGATAAGAAGAAAGAATAGCAGAGATAAGGCAAAGGATGGAAGGAAATATATATATATTAATTTTTTAGAAAATGATTAAGCTAGTTCGTAGTCAACTCAGCAACCGTCTCCCCGGCAACGGCGCCAAAAAAGCTTGTTGACCCTTGCTAACACCACTTGAATACTAGGTTGTCATCCCCAGCATGGCACTAGAGTGTACTATGGTATTTATACACACACAGATAAATCCGCAAGCGCACGGATACCGTTGTAGCTTTTACCCGGTTAAAGGTTTTATCGTATCCATAGGGAAACGGGAGAACCAACTACGCTCTAACTTAACTAAGATAGATAGATGGTGTAAATAGGAAAGATGGTAAAATTGAATAAGAACAATATTAAAGGTAAAATGATAATGGGAGAATATAGAGTAGAGCAATCTCATATATGGGTGATAATAGGAGAATAAAGAGGATAACTATGGTTTCTCTACTTCAAAGGCGTATGTCTATGTCTGGGACAAACCACGTGATAAGATAACACCACAAAGGATGCTTATCCATAGGCTGATAAACCCTACCAGTCCTGCTAACGGGAGGTGGACTACAGAGGACCAACGTAGCTGTCACCTACGCGGCTTACCACACGATCCGGCTAGACAGGGGATATCCACAAGTAATCTAGGTCTAAGCACCACGCTTACACCTATACTACAACTCTCACCTATAGCATCCTATAGATTAAAGTACTCAAAAGAGTTGTGAACCAGAACATACATGGATAGTAATTGCATAATGAAATAGAAGTAGATTACCAGAGTCATCCCATGAGCAAGCTTGATTAGAGCTTGATCATAGCGAAGTACAACCGGAGGAAGAACCGACAGGTCGGCCTCTCCTCCATCTCGCTACTATCTAGATCTACTCTAGTTTAGAGAAGAGAGAAGAGCTCTCATCTCCAAACCCTAGCTTTTGCTCTGTCTATGAATAATGAATAAGGATGAAGGGGTGCCTCCTCTAGGGGCCAGGGGCCCTGCTTATATAGTCTCCTCAAGTGAATCTGGGCCGTCAGATCAAACCAACATTAATCGCACGGTTTGCCTTGATCCGTTAGGTCGGTGGAGCATGATCCGCGAAGTAGAACGTGATTGGCCGAAACACCAAGGCGGGCGCCCAAGGGGGGAGTGCGGGCGCCCTGTCCCCAAGCCCGCTCGGCTTCCCGTTCGTTCCCGTGGCTTCTAGAGTCTTCTAGATGATAGAAAATTGCGCGGCACGTTAATATCTCTATGTAAACCCGACATGTGGGCCTTTCCTCCATATTTCCTGATAACCCCTTGCAGAAATAGACAAACACCAAAACTCATGGAATTCTGTCAGATAAAACCCTAAGTCTGGGTGTTGGTTGCATTTGGATCCTTTTTTTATTTATTTGATGATTATTTGGTACTTAAGGACCGTCAACAACCTACATTAAGATGATGAACTTGTTACGTTATTATGATCATTTAATTATTGTTTATGCTACTAGTTTATTATGCTTACATTTGATCATGTGATTATTGGATTATTGATGCTACCTTGACAATTGCTATTAAATTATGAACATGCTATCCACTATTAAAAGCTAAATGCAGTTAAACCAGTGTCAGCTTTTTGAGCCTCATGAACCCCTGGTTATACTTGTTGAGTACGATATGTGCTCACTCTTGCAATTTCCCAACACCCCAGGTTATGCAAGTGATGATGTTTGGAATGAGGACTACCGTTATGAGTACTAGTCTTGAAGTCAACCAGTCAACAGTGTCCCTATGTGGTGCTTTCGTCGAGAGTATTTTTTTTGTTTGAGACTATTTAATAATTATTGTTCCGCTATGTAATGAACGCTGCAATGATACATTTGAGATTTGTCTACTTATGTGTGCACTGTTTCTAGGGCACATATGAGTCTTTTATGCACTCTATTTTGTTCTTGAAATTTGGGTGTGACAGGTACTCAGCTTGATTATTTGTTGACGTGGCAATAGTTAGCAAAGAAAATTCATACTTCTTTCCACGAGGAGAAATTAGTACTATACCAATTCCTGCTCCTTGGTCACATGTAGATCCATCAAAGAAGAGCGTCCAAGGAATGATTTCCAATGCATTCACTACACCATAATGTTGAGTCACAAAATCGGCCATAATCTGCCCTTTAACTGCTTTAGCCGATTCGTAGCGTAGATCAAATTCCGACAATGCTAATATCCACTTGCCGATTCTACCACTCATAGTCGGCATTGATAACATGTATCAGACAACATCATCTTTGCATATGACAGTGCATTCGGCCGATAGCAAGTAATGCCTTAATTTAACGCAAGAAAAGTATAAACATAAGCACAACTTCTCAATTGCCGAATACCTTATTTCAACATCCACCAATCTTCTACTTAGATAATAAATCACACGTTCCTTCCCATCAAATTCCTGAATGAGAGCCGAACCGATGACCATACCATCGGTAGACAAATATAACCTGAAGGGTTTTCCTTGCTATGGTGGAACCAAAACTGGAGGGTTTATCAAATAGTTCTTGATTTCATCCAAGGCTAACTATTGCTCTCTTCCCCATACAAATTCTTGATCGGCCTTTAACTTAAGCAAGGGACTAAAAGGACGAATCTTACCTGACAAATTAGATATAAATCGTCTGATAAAATTAATCTTGCCGATCAACGATTGAAGTTCAGTTTTATTGGTGGGAGCAACTATTTTGTTGATAACATCAATAGATCTCCTACTTATTTCAAACCCTCTTTGATGCACCATAAAACCTACATTTGCCCTACCGACACACCAAGTGCACATTTATTAGGATTCATCTTTAAACCATGTTTCCTCGTGCACTCCAACACCTTTCGCAGATCGGCTAGATGTTTTATGAAATCTCCAGACTTAACCACGACATCATCAATATAGATTTCCACTAGCTTGCCGATGAACTCGTGGAAGATAAAATTCATGGCTCTCTGATAAGTAGCACCAGCATTTTTCAAGCCAAAAGTCATGACCATCCATTCAAACAATCCAACATGACCAGGACATCTAAATGCAGTCTTAGGAATATCTTCTTCAGCCATGAATATTTGATTGTAACCCGCATTGCCATCCATAAAGCTAATAATTCAATGTCCAGCTGCAGCATCAACCAGCAGATCGGTAACTGGCATTGGATAACCATCCATCGGTGTAGCTTTATTGAGATTTCTAAAGTCAATGCAGACACGAAGTTTCCCATTCTTCTTGTAAACGGGGACAACATTAGAAATTTATTCAGCATACCGACACTGCCGAATAAATTTAGCTTCAATAAGTTTGGTTATTTCGGCCTTAATATCAGGAAGAATATTAGGATTGCATCGGTGTGCTGGCTGCTGATGCGGCCGAAACCCAGACTTGATAGGCAACCGATGTTCAACAATCGATCGGTCTAAACCAGGCATCTCGGTATAATCCCAAGCAAAGCAATTTTTATATTCCTTTAACAAATCGGTTAATTGTTGCTTACACTCAGAATCTAATTTAGCACTAATAAAAGTAGGTCTTGGTCTATCACCACTACCTATATCTACTTCTACTAGATCATGAGCCGATGTAAACCCCTGTCCTAACTTTCCATCATCGGCGAACCTATCCATTAAAACTCTTCATCAAAACCGACTGCTTGGATCGGTGGAATTTCATAATCGGCGACCTTGAGAAAATCCTTCTCCCAAACTTCTCCTGAAATGTATCTGGTCCTCTCATAAGTATCTGATTTTGCCGATGCAATGACATATGAAGAATCTCCTGGGACAATCTCAATTTTGTCACCTACCCATTGAACCAGGCATTGGTGCATTGTAGAAGGAATGCAACAATTGGCATGAATCCAATCTCTCCCCAATAACAAATTGTATGCACCTTTCCCCTGATGACAAAGAAGGTTGTCGGCAATGTCTTGCTGCCGATTGTCAATTCAACACATATAGCTCCTTTGACTGGAGACACATTCCCTTCAAAATCCTTTAGCATCATATCTATCTTGGTTAAATCCTGATCCCCTTTGCCAAGCTTCTGATAGATCGTATATGGCATAATGTTGATAGCAGCTCCACCGTCAATAAGTATCTTGGACATTGGCTGCCCATCAACTTTGCCTTTGACAAACAAAGCCTTGAGATGCTACCTTTCATCATCAAAAGGTTTCTCAAACATAGCTATCATTGGGTCAAGAGCCAACTGAGCTATCTGATCAGGAAAGCCTATCTCTTCATCATCACTGAAAGGTGCAAGAAACTCCATCGGCAACATAGACACCATGTTAACATCTGCCGATGGCCCTTCTCCTCTAGGATCTGATTGCTGCCGATTCCCAGATTTAGCAGAATTTTCTTCCCTGCTTAATTCTTCCTGCCTCTCTCGCTGCATTCTCCTTTTGTGACCTTGTCAATCCTTCTGGACACCATTGGGGAAGTTGTGTCCTCCGTACTGGTTGATAGCGAACCTCCCTTGATTCCATCCAATAAGTATTAGCATCCCTGCAAAATATAAACTCATCGAGAACCCGTGCATTTGCCATCTCTTCAAGTTCCTCTTGTTTTCTTGGAAAAAACTGACACATTCACCAAGTCTGTCATGCACACTGAGGCTGCCCCCTAGCCGATCATGAACTGACGTCCTTCCTCTAATCGACCCGTTAAACCGTCGATCATCGTTCTGATATTGCCGATTTGGTCGATCATTCCGATTATAACCATTGCACTCAGGGTAGTCTTTGACAATCGGTAACTTGATATTTTGCTCCCAACAGTGGATGAAGGACGGGCAATTCCAATGATCTTTGTGCCGATTCCACTCTTGTCGGCGTCTTTCTTCTTCTCGGCGACGATCCTCTTGTTGGCGGCGATATCGATCTTCACACTGCTGCCATGTTTCTCGATGCCGCCTATGAGTAATCACAATGCCAGATAGAGGAGGTCTCCTAGGACTGGTGCCTTCTTGGATCAAACCTTTGCCCTTGGTGTCATCGGCAGTGATATGATGTTGGGGATCTACCGATGCGCTCTTTTCAACTGCTTCCGATGTCAAGACCTTAGTCTTTCCCTTAGCGTCCAGCATATTTGTAGGAAAAGGATGCTGATCAATCTTCATTGGCTTCTGAGCTTTGGAGCTATCAAATTGAATCCTCCCAGATTCTATAGCCGATTACAATTGTTGCCTGAACACCTTGCACTCATTTGTACTATGAGATGTCGCATTATGCCACTTGCAATACTTAATCTTTTTCAATTCTTCTGCCGATGGGATTACATGATTTGGTGACAACTTAATCTGCCCTTCCTGAAGTAGAAAGTCAAATATCCTATCGGCTTTTGTGATGTAAAAAGCAAACTTTTCTGGCTCTTTATGACCGAAAGGACAAGACATTGGCTTCTTATTTTTCACCCATTCTGCTAAGCTGATGACTGGTTCTTCATCTGAATCTGAACTTGCTACTTCATCAACAAATGACACCTTTTTGTTCCAAGCTTTCCTAGGTTCAAAAGTCTTGATATCTTGATCAGAAATTCTTTGCACCAAATGAATTAGACTTTCAAACTCTTGAGAAGCATATTTGTCTTTAATATGTGGCAGCAATCCTTGGAAAGCCAAATTGGCTAGCTGCCGATCATCCAGAACCAGACTATAGCATTTGTTCTTGACATCCCGCAACCTTTGCACAAAACTTTCAACCAATTCATCATTGCATTGCCTCAGCCTAACTAAATCGGTAATTTTCTTCACATGAACTCCAGAAAAGAAGTACTTGTGAAACTGCTTCTCTAGATCGGCCCAAGTAATCACTGAGTTTGGAGGTACTGAAATGAACCAAGTAAAAGCCGATCCGGACAAAGATGATGAAAATAGACGAACTCGTAACTCATCTCGGTTAGCGGCTTCTCCACACTAGATGATGAACCGATTAACGTGTTCCATGGTTGACGTGTTATCTTGTCTAGAGAATTTAGTAAAATCTGGCACCTTGTACCGATTTAGAAGCGGGATCAAATTATATGCAGGTGGGTATGGTGTCCGATAAGAGTAAGTATTGACTTTAGGTTTATCCCAAACTGATCTCTTATTACTTCTGCTATCTTATCGGCCCAATAAGCATCGGCATCGTGCCGATGTACAGGTTGGGGTTCTGGTACCTGCTGATAAGCCTCCATGTGTCACAGAGGTGCACGATCTCCAGGGAACATAGTGTTGGGCATTGGTTGCTGGCCACCCATCTGTTGAGCAAGATTCATCGACTGATTGGCTGGCCCTTGTACTGAAAACCAAGCTGCATTTGTCCCTGCTGGAATCCTGTAGCCTGATGGTTCTGCTGAGCCATTTATGGAAAGACAAACTGTCCTCTCCATCTATTGTTAACATTCATCGGTGTAGGCCCTACCGATGGCTGATAGTTGGGTGTCATCATTGGGTTGACATACCCTGCCTGAGTCATAAATCTTTGGTGCGCCGGTAGTGGATCCACCGATGCGTTGGGCATCTGAAATGTCAGTATCTGAAAGTTTCCAGTAACAGGCCTCTCAGTAGTGGTTGTGGAATATTGAGGATTCTGAGTCATCAGCGATACTGGAGGTGCCGATGTCATAGGAGCCTTGCCTATCACGTCAGCCACTTGAGATGTTCCAGAACTATTCGCAAAAAGTCTGGAGGCATACCATATCCCCACCAATTGGGAGGAACTTGACAATTCTAGAATACAGATCCTAACATTGCTGATGCCGATAGATCTGTGGTAAGTTGAACCCGTCCCTCTGATGTTGCTGGATTAGTCCTCATCGGTGTAGATTGCCCGTTAGTCATCCCTAATGTGCTTGGAGGAGAGGTAGCTCTGTACCCGCAATGGCCGGAGGAGTGTTGACGGTGGATATACCATAGAAATCCACATACAAAACACCGTCAACATGCCTCGGTTGCAAGGGGAAATGACATGACATGAACATATTTTATCCATAACTAGTTCCACTTGTACTCTTAGCTTGTTTATGCAGGAACAACAAATTCAAGACATTATTTGACAAAGCCAACATCAGAATCATCAAGAGGAGATCGAGGGGACAACAGGTGACACCCTGGGCCCACAGGGAGGGGGTCGCCCGACCCCTCTTTGGTGGGACCCAGGTGTGCCACCTAGTCCACCGACATAAGGGACCCCTGTGGACACTGCTGGTGGGCCCAGAGGCCCAGAAGTGGGGTCGCCCGACCGCACATCAAAGGCGGTTCCAGGGTCGGTGGCCTCCCACCGACCTTCCCCACATGTCCCACATGTTGATTTGCCCCTGCCGTTGATCAAATGGCGGTTGTGAGGTCAGTTTGATCCAAGGGTGGAGAGAAGATGTCACGCGGATCGATGACGTGGCGATGGAGTAACCCCTACTCCATCTCCCTCTATAAAAGGCAGCCTCCACCCTTCATTTCAAGTGTGCAATTCCAAGGCCAAGTGCATTACAAGTTCCAAGCATACAAGTAGAGTAGTAGTTAGTCTAGAGTGGGAGTTAGAGTCGAGTCGAGCGAAGCTCGGGGTCTCCGGAGTCGTCTTCTGGAGAGTCTGGTATAGCTCTTGTACCTTTCTACTTTTGTAAGACTTTCCTTTTATTAATATATTATTCTTACTTTACTTTACTGAGTTCTTACTTAGTGCAAGTCTTTTAGTCTTGTTGTGCATTTACTTTAGTAATATAGTTGTCTTAGTGAAGTTAGTGACCTGTAACCACTCCTGTGTGTGCATCATCGTCCTATCTTGTATAGGAGCTCTAGCTAGCTGCAACTAGTTAGCGTTGTAGGATTAAGTGTGAGCGTGGTGCTCATACTTAAGATTACCTTTGATTACCGCTGGCTTGAACGGAAAGTAGGAGCGCACTCCCTAGTAGGTGACAGATCGTGGGCGGCATTAGGTTCTCCTCACGTACAGGCTAGTTCTTAAAAGGTAAGGCGTCCATAAGCCCAATAGTCGCTTTCGGTAAGGGGTTAGGTGAAAAACCTTCTAAGCGTCTTACCAGCTCGGCTATCCCTCGCACACAGTTAGTAAGGCTCTAGCGTAGTTAAGACAATTATCTATTAAAGTAAGTCACAGAAGTCAAGTTAGATACATAGGAGTCCTTTACTCACTCGTTGTCCTCCCACCTAGCTAACTCTACCATTTACCTTTAGCATAGGACCTTGGATTCACCACTACCCTTCCTATTCGTTATTTACCACCCTTATTCACTAGTTGATACTAGATAACTCAAGGAATCTCATTCCCCTTTTTGTTAAACACACTTAGCCGCTTTCCCTTGGGAAAATATAAATTACGATACCTTGGAATACTCCTTGGTGAAGTGCTACAGCGGTACATTCTGTGCGCTTGCGGAATTATCCAATAGTAAATAGAGTTACCCTACCAGGGCACTTCTGGCGCCGTCGCCGATATCCGGTGGTTGCGTTAAGAAGTGTCAACAAGCATTTCTGGCGCCGTTGCCGGGGAGAGCGTCTGTCTAAGAGTTTTAACAAAAAGAGAATCCAGAGTTTGCTAGTTATCAAGTAGTGATAGGGATAACCCATCACTTGTCTTGTCTTCCTTTATTGTGAAGCCTGACAGTGTATGAGCGGTTTCCAATTGCCGTCAAACTTCGTTGAAGATCCTGAGCAACTGTTGAGGAGAACTAGACGTCGTCAAGTTCCACCTCAAAGGTTCATCTCGAACCTGAATCCGTTAGAGGAAGGAGTATCTGCACCGGTTATCAAAGAAGCTATGGCCCAGAAGACCATCTCTGAGTACTCTGCGCCGTCGGCTGACAATGTCGCCACGGGTCCGCAGCTTAACTTGGGGGATGCGACTTTTGAGTTGAAGCCTGCGCTTATCAATATGGTGCAAGCTAATCCCTTCTGTGGAAAGCCACACGAGGATGCCAATGCCCATCTCCAACACTTCTTGGAGGTGTGCGGCACCTTCACCATCAAGAATGTCGCCGCAGACGCCATCCGTCTTCGCCTCTTCCCATTCTCGTTATTGGGGAAGGCGAAGCAATGGTTCTACGCCAACAAGGGTGAAGTGACCACGTGGGAGAGGTGCGCCAATGCATTTCTCAAGAAGTTCTTTCCGATGGGCAAGACCAGCGCCCTTCGTGGAAAGATTTCCAGCTTCCAACAGCAAGCGGATGAGACGATTCCCGAAGCATGGGAACGTCTGCAGGAGTACATTCGCGCCTGTCCTCATCATGGGATAGAGGAGTGGCTCCTAATCCAAGGTTTCTACCATGGCCTGACCGGTTTGGCCCGTAGTCACCTTGATGCTGCCGCTGGAGGAGCATTCTTGCAACACAATGTCAAGGATGCCAAGGACCTCATTGAAAAGATGTTTATAAACCAAGGATGGAATGAGGAACGCCTCCAACCCAAGAGAAGAGGTGTCCATGCCTTGAATGAGGTGGACATGCTCTCTGCTAAGATGGACCTCTTAATGAAGAAGATGGAAGAAAGTTCCAAGCAAGAGACCATTCAACCTTACGCCACTGCACGGGCCATTGAATCTGATTCATGGTGCGAAGTGTGCGGAGGAGATGATCATTCGGGAAACAATTGTCCCGAAACAAAGGAGGAAGTGAGCTTCATCAACAACAACAACAATGGGTACCGGCCCCAACAACAGCAATGGAACTCGCGCCCCTTCTACCAAGGTAATCAAGGTAATGGTTACAATCAAAATTTCAATAATTCTTTTGGTAGCCAACCTTCTCTTAGAGATCTTGTCTTAGGCCAATCTAAAATCAATGATAGCATTAACAAGAAAATGATGGCTAATGATAAGATCCTTGAAAACTTAAGTGAAAAGTTGGATAGCTTTAACTCTGCTATGAAAAACCAGTTGAGCTTTAACAAAATGCTAGAAACACAATTAGCTCAATTAGCAGCAGCTGTCCCATCCTTCGAGCAAGGTAAGATCCCAGGGAAACCTGAGGACCCAATTGAAGGAGTTAAACTAGTTACTACGAGGTTCGGTAAGCCTCCGGTACAATCCAACTGGAGCTATCTTCTGGATTCGCCCTTCATCACCAAGAAGGACGACCCAGGCCTGCCGACCATCACCTGTGAGATCGGACCGCAAATCTTCCACAATGCCTTCTGCGACCTTGGATCGGGTGTCAACATCATGGCCAAGGTAACTTATGATAATTTGCTAGGGGGGCCTTTGCACCCCACATTTGTTCGTTTGCAGATGGCAGATCAGACGATCAGGTTCCCTGAGGGGTTGGCAAGGGACATACTGGTAAAGGTCCAAGACGACTACGTCCCTGCCGACTTCATCATTTTGGATATGGGATCCAATAATGATGTCTCGATCATCTTGGGAAGGCCATTCCTCAACACGGTCAATGCAGTCATCTATGTGGGGTCCGGCCAGATTCACCTCCAATTCCCAGTATGGAAGGTAAAAAATGTCCATTCAATGGTTATAAAGCTAACATGCAGGTGAAGGACAAAGAACCTCCGACTAAGCCTCGCCACCTCCGACGCCGAAGGGACAAGAGAGGTAAGTCGGCCAAAAGGGCCGAAAAGAAAGAAGAGGAACCCGCTGAACCAAAAATCAATACCAAGCAAGTATGGCGGGAGAAAGAGGTGCAATCAAGGTCCACGTCTCCGGGACCATCTGATGCACCCGAAGAATGAACAAGATGGAGAGGTCCTGCTCTACGGACCTAAAACATGGAGCCCTTGCTGATAAGGTAAATCAGTAGTTATCCCATATTTATTTTCTGCATTTCAATTTCTACTATTCACTTTTCAATTGCATTCTTACTTTGAATTTTGCATATCTTATTTCGACAAAATGTTTAGCCATAATAAATAAAATCTTGAGAATAACTTGTCATAAAAATTTGAGCTGCTGGAGCTCCCAAAGGGGGGTCGCCCGACCCCACCTTGGGGCCCACTTCACCACATTTCAACCTTGCTAGTCATAGAGGTTCCAACCCAGCACTTGGATGCTCTGGGAGCTCCAATGTGGGGGTCGGCCGACCCCCATATTGGCCCCACTTGCCTCCTGCTGGCCACCATTTGAATCACAATGGAGTCCTATGCTTGTAACACTAGCTAAAGTTTGAAAAAGAGTGGTCCCTTGATCCTTTACTTTAGTCATAAGATGCTCCTTTCATCTTTGATTCTTTTGGGACCACTCCACTAGCTTAAATTCTGCAAGGTGGTCACCTAGGCATGCTTGAGTGCTCCCATGGTCCATAGGAATCACTTTAGACATGTCTCCACTTTTGCCATTCATCTTTTACCTTTCACAAAGCACTAAAACAGGGAATCTCAGAAACAATTTGAAAACTTTTGGTCCACACCTAGCCTTTACTTTTCTGGACAATCAATGACACAATGTTTAAAGTGGAGGAGGGGCTAGGATGGGGGTCGGCCGACCCCCATTTTGGACCATCTCTGCAAAATCTTGAAAGCATGCAGAATGGTTCCCTGTATAAAGCTAAGTTCAAATTCAAAGTGCTTCTAGGGGGGGTCGGCCGACCCCTATATTGTGGGTCCACTACTTGCCCTTCTCCCCCTATAAATACCACAGCATTGTGAGCTCAACTCCACACCCAAAACCACCAGAACCATTTCGAGCTCACAATCCTTTCTCTTCTCTCTTTGTTACAAGCCATTTCTCAAGTGTAGTTTAGAAATAGTCATCAAAACAAAAACCCAAAAAGATTCCCCTTGCATAGTAGTAGTAGGAGCTTGGTTTGCCTCACTTGTGTAGGAGGATGAAGAAGCATATCTTCGGCAAGTTCAAGAAAGCAAAGGGTGAGAGCTCTTCTCAAGGCTCTCACCATGCTCATGGAAGGGAGGAAGAAGAAGGTTACCATGGGATGGTACCCTACGAGCCTCCATCAAGGATGAGAGAGCCCGAGAGCGGCCTCATGTTAAGCCAAGAAGAGTTGCAAAGGTACTACATCATCCGAGAGGGTCTCTTCCTACACACTAGCATCATCGATCCGGACCTTTTGGCCCGCACAGGTATGGATGTTGAATTTGATAAGGTGTTTAGAGCAATTGGTTGGAGTAGTTTTTGGCAAGTGCCTGAATTTGGAAAAGAATTGCTTGCTAAGGAATTTCTATGCACCCTAAAACTCACAAATAATGGAATATCTTTTCGCATGTGTGAGCAAGAACATCAATTAAATTGGAGTTTGCTAAACACTGCTTTAGGGTGTGAACATGAATGTGAACTTGATCTAGATCATGCCACTAGAATGTTCGATAAATTTAGATTCTGGAAAGCAATTTCTGGCTCTAATGATTGTTCAAATCCTACTCCCATTGAAATCCATAATCCAACCTTGCGCTTTCTTCACTTCTGGATCATGTGCACTCTATATCCTGGCATGGGAACTGATACTTTAATTGATGATGAACTTAAAATTCTCTATGCCATGGTTAGTAAAATCAAGGTCTCCCCTGTGAAACTGCTAGTGAACTATTGGCTTAACTCTATTGAGTATGGGAAGCCCATCTATTTCACATCCTTTATTACTCGAATAGCCGATACTTTTGGATTACTTGAATCACATTATTTTGAAGACATTGGCTATGTTAGAGGAGTGGTAGATGAGAACTTCTTTATCAATGCTAACATGCTCATAAGAGATCCAAATGGTGAACTTAAAATGATTTATCCGGGCTATACAACCGAAATTCCTCTCCCATGTGCGAGGCGCCGGTTGTATGGGGTCCGCACACTTACCATTAGACTAGCCCGAGTGGCAAGTCCAGATGTTGCAGGGACACGCAGGGTGACAAGAAGGATGATGCAAGCCGCCCAGGTGAAGCAAGGAGGATCCTCGCACCATGACATTGAAGAGGGCGATGAAGCGATGTCAGTGGATGCTTCAGACTCCATGGGTCTACCTCCACAACGCACTCCACGCCCAAGGGACAGGGCTAGGCGTCACCAGCCCACAGGTATGGACAGTCTCATTAATGACATGGGCGAATTGCAGATTGGGCAAGAAGCAACATTGCAACTGGCGTTACAAAACGGCCAACATATCCGACGTGTGCGAGAGGAAGACGCACAACGCTGGGCTGGATGGTACCAAAATTTCCCGCCACCATAGTGAGCGAAGATCTAGCTTGGGGGAGATCCTCTCCCCCACTAAGGTAAGTATTCTATCCTATTTATTTTCATGCATTTTATCATTCTTACTTAAAAAAAATATTTATTAGCATTTCCCTTTAGCATATATGCTTCATGTATGTTTATATCCCTCATGGAAATGATGACTAGTTGCTTGTTAATGTTTCTCTAGTACCTAGTATACAACTTAGTATTTCTCTAAGTATGGATCACTTAGCTCACTTAAACTGCCATGAACCTAAAAACTTTGTGGGTTGCAAGTGCTAGAACTAAGTCTAAGTTGTTGTGGGACATGAGATAGTAAGACAAGAGCTACTATAATATTTTTCTAAGCATGCATGATTATCAGAGATTTATTCTTAAAATGATCAAAACCTTAATTGTTCCTCAATGGTGATGAATTCCTACCACAGCCATATCTACTTTACATAATTGCAACCTTTCCACATAAGCTATTTGCTTTGGGTTGAGTGTCGTCAAGTCTTGTTGACCCTTGTTAAGAGACTTTTCATGCTCCTAAGATCAAGATCACGTACACACCACATATATATATGCTGCTTCTACACTGGAAGTACGCAACCACATGTATTTCGCATCCACTAAATAGGTTGCTCCATACTCTAAATGTTAGAACATCTCTCTAAGCATTATTTGGTAAATGAGACATCAAAAGGCTAGGCAAAATGAAATAAAAAGATGGACATGTGCAAGTCCACAGAAAAAGAAAATTGAGCACATGAAAGCTCATATATAAAAAAAAAGAAGAAGAAAAAAATGCTAGCCATGTCTCAATACATAGAGAGTCTATCAAATAAAGGAGCAACCTAGTCCACCATATATCACACTTGCACATCTTGATCTGGGAGTATGACACTTCTCTTCAAGGATCCGAGCTTTGACTTCGCAATACATGCAAAGTAAGTATGCTATCTCCTTTCATCCCTACCTTGAACTCCACATAAGCCTTTTAGAAATAGGATGAAATAGAGAAGGCAACTCTTACCATATGCCTTGGTGAGGAATCATACACCATTTGAGTGACATGAGAGAACCATAAGAGGAACATTTAAGCTTTCTTTTGAAAATATCACAAAACCTCTGATATGAAACTTGCTACGAATGAGAAAGTTAGTGCTCAAGTCAAACTGTTCTGTCTCTCAACCACCTAAGACAAAGGAAAAGCCATAAGCCCCATAAGGGACTAAGGTAATAGGGGTAAGTTTACATAGCTAAATTTTTCATGCAAAGAGAAGAACTTTGTTGTACACATGGTACTCTTGAAATGTGAACATAGTAACAATACCTGATCCACCGAGGCTAAGTTTGATTGTTTGCTCGGGACGAGCAAAGGTTAAGCTTGGGGGATCTTGTTGACGGTGGATATACCATAGAAATCCACATACAAAACACCGTCAACATGCCTCGGTTGCAAGGGGAAATGACATGACATGAACATATTTTATCCATAACTAGTTCCACTTGTACTCTTAGCTTGTTTATGCAGGAACAACAAATTCAAGACATTATTTGACAAAGCCAACATCAGAATCATCAAGAGGAGATCGAGGGGACAACAGGTGACACCCTGGGCCCACAGGGAGGGGGTCGCCCGACCCCTCTTTGGTGGGACCCAGGTGTGCCACCTAGTCCACCGACATAAGGGACCCCTGTGGACACTGCTGGTGGGCCCAGAGGCCCAGAAGTGGGGTCGCCCGACCGCACATCAAAGGCGGTTCCAGGGTCGGTGGCCTCCCACCGACCTTCCCCACACGTCCCACATGTTGATTTGCCCCTGCCGTTGATCAAATGGCGGTTGTGAGGTCGGTTTGATCCAAGGGTGGAGAGAAGATGTCACGCGGATCGATGACGTGGCGATGGAGTAACCCCTACTCCATCTCCCTCTATAAAAGGCAGCCTCCACCCTTCATTTCAAGTGTGCAATTCCAAGGCCAAGTGCATTACAAGTTCCAAGCATACAAGTAGAGTAGTAGTTAGTCTAGAGTGGGAGTTAGAGTCGAGTCGAGCGAAGCTCGGGGTCTCCGGAGTCGTCTTCTGGAGAGTCTGGTATAGCTCTTGTACCTTTCTACTTTTGTAAGACTTTCCTTTTATTAATATATTATTCTTACTTTACTTTACTGAGTTCTTACTTAGTGCAAGTCTTTTAGTCTTGTTGTGCATTTACTTTAGTAATATAGTTGTCTTAGTGAAGTTAGTGACCTGTAACCACTCCTGTGTGTGCATCATCGTCCTATCTTGTATAGGAGCTCTAGCTAGCTGCAACTAGTTAGCGTTGTAGGATTAAGTGTGAGCGTGGTGCTCATACTTAAGATTACCTTTGATTACCGCTGGCTTGAACGGAAAGTAGGAGCGCACTCCCTAGTAGGTGACAGATCGTGGGCGGCATTAGGTTCTCCTCACGTACAGGCTAGTTCTTAAAAGGTAAGGCGTCCATAAGCCCAATAGTCGCTTTCGGTAAGGGGTTAGGTGAAAAACCTTCTAAGCGTCTTACCAGCTCGGCTATCCCTCGCACACAGTTAGTAAGGCTCTAGCGTAGTTAAGACAATTATCTATTAAAGTAAGTCACAGAAGTCAAGTTAGATACATAGGAGTCCTTTACTCACTCGTTGTCCTCCCACCTAGCTAACTCTACCATTTACCTTTAGCATAGGACCTTGGATTCACCACTACCCTTCCTATTCGTTATTTACCACCCTTATTCACTAGTTGATACTAGATAACTCAAGGAATCTCATTCCCCTTTTTGTTAAACACACTTAGCCGCTTTCCCTTGGGAAAATATAAATTACGATACCTTGGAATACTCCTTGGTGAAGTGCTACAGCGGTACATTCTGTGCGCTTGCGGAATTATCCAATAGTAAATAGAGTTACCCTACCAGGGCACTTCTGGCGCCGTCGCCGATATCCGGTGGTTGCGTTAAGAAGTGTCAACAAGGAGCCAATGGAGCTGTCACTGATAATAATCCTGGCTGATGATAGGCAGGGCCCATGTATAATGGTGGTGTCTGTCCTTCTTTAAAAGTTCTAGCCACAGCGTTGAAGACAGTATTGGACAACACACTGGATTGCTTGATAAGAGCATGATTCATAGCATTATCAACCATATCTTGTAATTTCCAGGATTGGCTTCAAAAGTGATTTGCCGAGGCATCAGCAAATCTAGCTTCTGGATTAGTTCACTACTCCTGTTGATGCTGAAAGATTTCAAGCAAAGTTGCTTGTATTCCTCCATAGCCCTTGCCATAGCCTGCTTTTGCTCATCCCTGAGATCAGCTTCCGTCACGGCGATGACGTTGTCTGCGTCGAGCTCTGTAGTAGACATGTTGATCTTGATAACAAATCTATCCCACTGGGCGTGCCAAAAGATATGTTGATGCAAAAGAATATCTGCAAACACAAACGGCTAATACCCAATTCAAAGTTAAGGCGTGCCAGCCGATTTGACCTTACAACCGACAAAGGTGTCGGTGTTTTCCCCCCGGGGGGTCACACCAACGAGTAAAACTTCTGTGAGTGCTCCCCTTTCCAGATGGTGATGCAAGAAAGACACAAAGATTTATCCTGGTTCGGGCAAGAGAAGGCCCTACGTCCAGCAGGGGGAGTGTTTGTATTATCTTGCACCTAAGTGCTTGTACAGGGGTGAATACAAGTTGGTAAGATGTGGATGGATGGAGATGGAGTATGGTTGCTCTTCTACGGATGTCTTGTGTCCCCTGTCCTTTCCTGAGCCTCCCCTTTTATAGTCCCAAGGGGAGACCTAGGTTACATGCGTAGGTGACAAAGTAGGGATCGATAGGGGTGTGGCGCGCTGACCTACTCGAGGCTTCCGTACCGGCGTGGCCTCGAGCTGTCTTGTTACCCAGTACTTGGATGATGATTACGCGTGTCACTGAATTTGGCTTCTCATGTCGTCCTGGATTGGCTCAACCGTGGGCACGCCTGTATGTCGTGGCTACAGTTGCGTCGGGGTGGTTGAGGTGCTGTCTTTCATCGTCTGACTCTTCTCAGGGAAGGAACACACTCGCTCAAGGGTCTGATGCCGTGCAAGGCCTTGCTAATAGGAGCGTTGACTTTGGGTGTCTCAAGGGGGGTCGTGACGAGACATTCCGTTCGCCTTGCTGCGCCCTGTCATGCTCTGACTCATTCGGTGGACAAGGTTGCAAAAAGGGGTGATTGGATGGGTGCTTGCTTCCTATCACGCTTCCCGTGGCTGTCGGGTTAGGTGGGAATGCGGCGGGATGCATTAAATGCCCTGGTTCCCGTACCCGCGTCATGCGGCAAGCGGCGTCCCCGCGCTCGAGGCTTGCCGATTCGTACGAGCCAGTTTCCGTATTCGACAGTCACCGTTCGGTCGAGCCCTAGCTGATTCGCATGACGCTCTTTCCATATTCGAGGCCATGGTCGTTGTCTTGTTTTGACGATCATATATGCGATCGGGGGGCGTCGAGTCGGGGGCCTCGATATACACACGGGTGCTTTCGTCATGTGCGTCGGTTAGGGTACCCCTTACTGATACCCTCGACAATAGCCCTCGAGTCTCCATTTGAGCGCTTTGCGCTCGAGTAGAGACTCTTCTTGTTGGTTGACTTTTCATGGGGTCGCGCGAGCGACCCCTGCGGGGGTAGCCCCCGAGCCCTTGGAGGAGTCTTTGACTCCTTCGAGGGTTATGTTGCCTTACCTGATGGAAACGCTCTCAATGCCCGTCATGGGAGAGGAGCTAGAGGCTTCGATTGGTTGGTTTTGCGTCGCGGTCGTGACGTACTCCCGGCGGAGCGAGCGTCACTTACCCCAGATTGAGCTCCTATTGGGTAATCCAAGTGAGAACCTGTGCCCTGTTCGAGGGGGTCAGCTGTAGCCCGGAGGCGTTCTCATAAAGCAGGGTCGACGTGGTCGGGGTTATTGGTCTTGTTCGATAGAGTCCAGCGGCTCGATGCCTCCCTTCGTGGGGATTCCTCTCGACCGTCTCGCTCTCGCCTTGGACATCCCCAGCGAGTTCTCGAGGCGGGCCTCGCTTTTCGACCGCTCGCTGGGCATCCCTGATTCTGGTACTCGAGATCGGCTGTTGAACCCGTTCGGTGGGTCAGCCTGTGACCTCTCGAGATTTTCATCATAACGAGTACGTACCTTGGCTTACAGGGGAAGGAAAGGATTGTCACAGAACCGACCAAATTATAAGAGTTCAAGTGCAGAAACGATCACCAAGCAATCAAGTTTCCAAACTTGAGCCCATATAATCTCGGTAGTCAATTGAAATCACGAAGGACTTCAAACCAACTCGCAACAAACCAAGATCGTAATAGTTCAACATAAACACAACGAATGTTACATAGTCATACATTGCCGTCGAAGCGGCACCACATCGGAGTATTAAGTTATTACAACACTTGTTCGAAATAGTGGAAGCAAAATAGTTACACACACATTCCAAAGTTCAGTTCACAAGTTTGGGTTACTGCCAGAGTCTACACCACCCTTCCAAAAGCAACAGGTACGAAGTTGTTAGAGAACCGTGCCCAACGGTTAGTCCTCATCCCCGGCGGGATGGAGACAGGTCTTGCAGAACCCGTCATAAAAGATGTCATCTGCAACAAGTGGGAATAAACCCTGAGTACGAGATTGTACTCAGCTAGACTTACCCGTCTAGTAAAACATAAAAGACATCAAGGATCATGCAAGGCTAAATATCAAGTGGAGCTGGTTGACTCACCTTTTTGCCAAAAGCTTAACTTACAACTAAATTATTCTGAGAGCATCATATTTATTTATCATCAGCCTACCACTAGATTAGCACCTATACTACAACACATCACTTAATTATTACAAACAATAATAACCATATCAGATTCATCATGTGTTCTTCTTGCTATCCTCATTATCATGAACCAATTTCATTAGTGAATGCTACGTTTGCCGCTGCTCTGTCAAGTTCTCACTAACCGGGAGAGACGGTGATTCGAATCGAATTCCTATCCAGCTGGAGGGTTATTCCTAGCACTCACCCAAGCATCCCCTGCCGGAGAGCCAACGGGTCACCTTTGGTACAACTCAGGAATCGCGGCTCCGATCAGCGCCGCACTCCCAGGGCTACCACTCCGCCAGGGAGGTCAGGAATTTTAACTCACCTGCCTATGGACTTACGCCAATGGTCCCCCGCACACCGCACTTCCTCCGGTAGTGCGCACATTATACTTGCCGGTCTTCCGGCCTGAGTCATACTACTCGGCTTTGCGGTCGGAACGAGTTATCCGGCCAACTAAGTGTTAAGCATGCGTTCAACACGACAAGAGGACGTACAACGATCGGTCCTTAGCTGCCACAGACGGAGTTACTACACACTTGCAAAACTCCTCCCGATTTAAGTCAATTTAATCAGGTTCCATCCACGATAGCACATATAGACCATCGTGATCCGACATAACCCTATATCGCGCAGGTGACAGGATATCACCCGACTTCTACCGATTAAAGCATGGCTAAGCTGCTACTCGATCCTAACTCTACGATCAGGGTGTGGTGAGTTATCTGGACAAGGATAGAGTAGAATGCAGCAACAGTTTCATCACAACTCCTATACGTAATGCATCAATAGATATAACATATTAAGTAAACTTTCGAAAATAACGGGAGTCTTAGAATGCTCCGGGGCTTGCCTTTCACGAACGATGCCGGCTCATGATTCGGGCACTCAACTACTTCTTCGGGCTCCTCGAGTCCGGCTTGCTGGACCTCCACCTCCGGACTGCCCTCCTGACCTTCGGGATTCGCCTGAAGCTCGTAGGAGGCTGTCGCGTCCGATGCACCTATTGCATGCTCGAATAATAAGAAGATGCACATACTAAAGATGAATGCTTGATAACACAAGTAACTCACTGGACACTCATTTACGGAGTAAAAGTTACACTAGCTCACATAAGTAAGCAAGTCAACTTAGCTCACAACCTATCATGATACTAAAACAGCAAGCAACACAAAACAAGTATACCCAGTAATTAAATCATAACTAATGATATCCAGGTCCAACAAACATGAGTGAAGACATTCTGGAAAGCTTATGAAATTGTCTACAACTCATCTTTAAACATGACAGCAAGATTCAAAAACTAAACTAGTCATTTTAAACAAAGTTCCAGGTTCTGTCCCAGAAAAACAGAGAACCCCTATTTCTGGAACCCAACTTGGAACAGCTATAACTTTTAAACTACTTGGCCAAATGACCTCAAATTTAAACCACAGCTAGTTCAATAAGTTTAGAACAACTTTGATTTAGACAAGATGCACAGAAAGTCAAGTTATCATTAAGCAAAGTTAAATCCTCTCCTTGCTGTCCAGAACAGCCTTTAACCCTTTAAGTAATTATTTAATGACATGACCAAAACATAAACCATGCCAACCACATGGCTTATGAGCACAAACATATTACAAGGTTACCAGAACATCAGATGGAAACCCCCAAACATTTACTTAACAAGGCATTTATTAATTAATTCTAGATAAGAGCATAATTACAAGATACTAGTCAAAGTGCTCAGAAAAATCTATAAAAATTACAGAAGCACAAATATGACATCAGGGCATCACCATAAATTTTCCAGAGCAATTGCACATACTAAATTAAAGATATGTATTTAACATGTGCCAAGGTAATTATTTCATAAATTCAGAAGCATGACTCATATGGTGCCAAACAACAGATTTCAGATTATTTACATCTTAGGAATACCATAAACAAGTTTACTACCAAAGTAGAGCACCAACATAAGCACCAATTAATTGATATAATTTAATCAAGGAAACAAGCCACATTTCAATCATAATTTACATAACTAAACTGCAGTGCTCCAAAAATACTGAAATATTTACCAAAGCACTCTCATACCATACAGAGACTACCATAAAATTTTCAGAGTAAACTAAGCAGTATAACAAGAGATATACATTTATCCAAGAATAACAAGATTAAATCCTTAATAAATAATTTCCCAGAAAACATGGTTCATTTTATATTTTTATTAAATACTAGCCATCTCAAGGAATACCACAAAATTTGTTTCAGAATTTTTGGATCTCTGAAACAGGAGATATGATTTTTAGAAAAAACAGCTCAAACCCTGATTTAAACAAAGGAGAAAGAGAGACTGACAGAGGGGACCCGCGAGTCAATGGACCCCACCTGCCAGCGACCCGGAAGCAGAGGCGTGGCTTGACCGCCGGAGATCTCGTCGACGGCGAGGTCTCGGCGCTAGCCAAGGGCACCATTGTGCTCCCCACTGCATTCCGCATCTAGCGGTACCCAAAACCCTAACTCTACCGAACTCTAGGTACCTTGCCCTCGCGAATGGCGGCACGGCGGTGGTGCGCGGCCGACCGCCGGCATCTCTGGCCAGAGACAGAGCAGAAGAGAATGCGGACGAGCAACAACAAGACCTAGCGAAGCTTTTGGGACAAGAATGAGGAAGAATGGTGAACTACAGAGCCCTGGCCACGACGCCGGTGGCCATGGCGGAACTCCGGCGAGGTAAGCTCGCGTCGGAGAAGGCAATGCGAGCTCACCGAGGCTCGGCAGTCGCAGCCAACTTGACGACGGTGAAGTGGAGAGGCTTGCGGAGCACTGGACGGAGTTGCTTGGCCGGAGGCACGGAGACGCGCGCGCGCGAGCTCGCCGAAGCAACAGCGGCGACGCGGAAACGACGACGCGCGCGAGGGAGAGGACACCGGGAGTGGAATGGCGCTGTCCACGCGACCGGGGGCGCCGTGGCGAGCTGAAGGACACGCGGAGGACTGACGAGCGGGGCCAACGGCGACGTACGGACGCCACGAGTCCAGACACGCGGCAACACCGGCGAGCTCCCCCTGTCTGACGGCGGCTCGATTCAGTTCCCCAAACCGACTGAAACTCGGTTTTGCACGACGATTAACTCCCTAACCACTCGATGATTTTGCTGGCTAATTGCTCCATGCTGGAGAGCTACATGAGTACTCCAACATTGCTTACTAGGTCATAGCTTGATTCGGCCTAGAATTCAAACTGGAAGATGAACAATACCCCCTCGAGCAAACTGCAGAGATTCCAGACTTAGAAAATTTTCTAAGTGTTGGAAACAGCCCCAAATCTGCCTTGTGGGCCACTTTTGAGCTATTTGTGATCATTTTCATGAGATGGCCATAAAACAACTTTTGTTCCTTATAAAATTTGCTACAACTTTGATGTAGGAAGTTTTGACATGCAAACATTTTATGAAACACTTTTTAAAAGCCTAAGCAAAAGAGGTTTCTAGGGCCTATTTACACAAGTATGACTTAAAGGCATATTTTGGAGAAGTGACCAACATGAACATTGTTCCCAAGGCCAACTTAAGCATAGATAAACTAATTACCAAGGCATTAAGCATAAACACAAGCATGGTTCACTCAAACATAAGCATAGGAAGACTATTTAAGCAGTTTAAACCACATTTTTGCATAGAATGACATGGCTCAAGAGAGATGATGATCATGGATGCTTTGATTAGATAATGATGCTTATGCTATGCACATGATTAATGCAACCATAACACTGGGGTGTTATAAGGATCGCGGCGATTCGCCTTTTTGCCCGTTGGGCACGCCTTTTTAGGCGGGAGCCGTTGCGGCACTGTACCGGCGTGAAATTCGTAGCGTCCTATCTGTGAGAGAAATAAGGACTGTCAGGCAGCACATTTACTAGGGGAGTTACCGTATCTGTCGGATCTGTCCGTTGGTGGTCAGCCGTCTATAAATATCCTTGGGTCTCCCTGCCGTCGCTCCTTCTGCCTTCCGCCCCTGTTCTTGCCTCTGCCTCCTTGCCATCTCACGCGCGCGCGCACCCTCGAGCAGTAGCAAAGTCGCTCTCCTTCCTCCTGAAGATGCCGGTGAGACTCATCGCTGCCGATGACTGGCGCCCGTCGTCGATGACGGAGCGCCGGCTGCTAGAGCTCGAGAAGGAAGGGCTTTTGCGCCCTCGCACTTCATCAACGCGGCCAGAGTGGATCGTGCTGGCGGCGGACCACCGGGAACCAAGACTGCCCAAATGATATGTGGTATCCTTCACCAAATTCCACCGCCACGGCTTGGGCTCTCCTCCGAGCCGCTTTATGCGGGCGCTCTGCCACCATTACGGTGTGGAGCTTCAACACTTTTCGCCAAACGCCATCACCGCCGCGGTGTGTGAGGGCTACCTTGGGATGATGCCGCACTGGGACCTGTGGCTCCACTTGTATCGGGGCGAGCTCTTCCACGCCCCCAGTGGAACCACAGGGGTGAGGAAGCCGGTGCGGGCCGGCTGCATCATCCTGGTGCTGAAGACCGGCAAGGCAGAGAAGCCGGGAGAGTACATCCTGGTGGGGTTGACGTCGAACCACGCCGGGTGGGACTCCCTATGGTTCTACCTACGGAACGACGATGACCTCCTCCCCGCCTACACCGGGTGCTTGATCTCGGAGCACCTGGACCGCTGGAGGTATGGTGTCGTCCAGACCCATCAATCGCGGCTCGATCCCATCCTCAACGCCCTGAAGAAGCTGCGCGAGGAGGGCCTGACAGCTACACTCGTCCTCTCAGCTGTCCATCACCAGAGGGTTCTCCCGTTGATGTCTCGACCGCTGAGGATGGACGAGATGGGTCCTAGTGTTTCGTCCCGGGATCTCGAGACGTGTCGGATGTCCAATGAGGCTCCCGCGGACGACGAGGTTGCAGCCAGAGTTAGGGCAGCCGTCGCAGGCGACTTTCAGCCTGAGCACGTCAACGGCTTCCCTATGAGCCCTGACAAGGGGTCGATTGACCTGGTAAGTCCTTCTCCCGCTTATGGCTTTGATTCTTGATTTCCTACGATCCTTCTTAAGACTTATCTTCGTCCGTGTAGGGATCGATTGACGCTCGATCCTCAAAGCCTCCGGTAAAGGAGGATGATATCGATCGCAACAAGAGGCGTGAGTCCGCAGAGAAGCAGAAGTCCGCAAAGGACTTGGAAAAGAAGAAGGAAAAGAAGAAGAATCTCGAGTGACAAGCACTGGAGACATGTCGAGTGAAGTCCAGGCAGAGGGGGGAGCCTGAGGAAGAATCTCCCGATGAGGACGACGGCAACGAGGGCGACGACGGCAGCGACAACTCCGAAGGGATGGCGGCCCGTCTCGACAGAATCCTCGAGGGCCCGCCGCAAGCCGACGTCATCGTCCCGCGGACAGGAGCCCCTAAGGGGGTGTCGAGCAGTTCCCGCGATGGCCAACAGGGGGAGTCCTCTCCACGCCATTCTCGCGCCGACAGCCCTCCTGCGCTTGCGCAGGGTCAGGCCGTCCCTCGCCCCCAACCTCCTCCCGTATCTAAGGCGGGCCACCGGGTTAAGTCTATGGCGACGGCGCCGTTGACCCGCGGCCGCACTGCGGCCTCGAGTCAGGGGGAAACAGGTCGTAGAAGTTCTAGCCCTAGCGCTCGCCAGGCGGCAGACGCCGAGCCGAGGCCTACGTCCGCCTATGAGAGGACCGAGGTCTCGACGCGGGGCGGCTCGAGGCCAGCTGGTCGAGGCGCTGGTCGGCGGGTTGCTCTTCCCGTGGGGTAAGGTTTAAGTGTTGTGGTTCTTGTTTTCCAATGTCTTGCGTATTCTCGGCTACGGCTCTCTGTTGACGGTCCTTAATGCTCACATTTAACTATCAACTAATCATGGAAAAGGATCCAAATGCAACCAACACCTAGACTTAGGGTTTTATCTGACAGAATTCCACGAGTTTTGGTGTTTGTCTATTTCTGCAGGGGGTTATCAGGAAATACGGAAGAAAGGCCCACACGTCGGGATTACATAGAGATATTAATGTGCCACGCAATTTTCTATCATCTAGAAGACTCCAGAAGCCACGGGAACGAACGGGAGGCCGAGCGGGCCCGGAGGCAGGGCGCCCGCCCTACCCCCCTGGGCGCCCGCCCTCCTCTGCTGGCCAATCAGCACGATTCTCGGGGATTATGCTCCACCGACTCTAAGGATCGAGGAAAATCACACGATGAAGGTCGGTTTGATCGGATGGTGGAGAATAACGTGGAAATTCCTTGGGAGCTACTCTTCCTAGATTTCTTGGGGGCTACTCTTCCTAGATTTCTTGGGGGCTACTCTTCCTGGACTATATAAGCAGACCCCCACCAGCCCCTGGAGGCATACCTCTTCTACAGAATCAAAGCTAGGGTTTCAATTTTTCATCCAAGTAGAGAGGATCCCTCTAGTTCTTCTAGTTCTAGTTCTAGTTAGTTCTAGTTGTAATCTAGAAAATAGGGAGAGAGAAGAGGAGAGCGGAGGAGGAGCCGGATCTGTCGGATCTTCCTCAACATTATACTTTTGCAGCATCTGGTTCGTTCTTCATCGTTCTCCAGGTTCTTCAATTCATAATTCCTGAGTTCTTTAATTACTTTTATTTACATTCAAGTTATTTATTGGATTCCCGCTTGCATCAAGTGCTCTAGTCTTTATAACGCTAGAGTAGTAATTAATAGATTAGACGTGGTGTTTAGTCTTGTGATTACCTGGAATTGCACCCAATCCTGCGGATTGTTGTGGTAGCCTTAGGGTAGTGACAGCCCTAACGGTCGACGTATTCCACCACGTTCAGATCGGTGTTTGTAGGACCGTAGTCAGACCTTCCTAGCCCCCTTCTCATCTCTTTCTGTGGTTAGTGCTCTGATGTCCCGATATAGATAATCTTGAAGTAATTCTTGATTCTTAGATCAACTAGAGAACTCTCAGGAAACTTCCTCTCTTCCCACCAAAAATAATTATATAGTTATCCTTGGGCGATCTTGGATCTTAATTAGTACACTCACGTTCTCTGTGGAAAATCGATACTCTGGAATACTCCCGGGTGAAAGCTACATCGGTATCCGTGCGCTTGCGGATTTTTTCTGTTTGCGTTTAAAATACCCAACAAGCTTTCTGGCGCCGTTGTCGGGGAACGGTAGCTGTGCTAGTTTCGAACCAAGTCGCCCGTATATCCTTTTTCTTTTCTTTTTTTACCACACTCACCTTATCATTTTCACCGTACCACATGGATTTCACTCTAAGCATTAATGAGCATGGAATTTATTTCATAGCCACTTCATTTACTCCATGCTCATATGCAACATCTTCACAATCCATTGGTCTCTCCAACATCACCACATTCGAGATCTCCAACCCCCTCATCCTTTCTATTTATAAAAACTTTAAAAGGGCGGTTGTCGATGCATATGTCTATAAGAAATATTGCAGATCTCGTTGAGTTGATCTTGATATAGGTCAGCGTTGGAGGGGAAACCACTTCGCCGACATAAATTGATGGTTTCCCAAGGACAAGCTTAGTGTCCTAAAACAAGCACTGATCAGATCATAACATGAGCTTTTAATTATTTGCAACATTACCTTGTGTGTTGAGCATATTAGGATAATTGTAAAAATATTCCTTCGGGTATTCTTGTCACTAACCTTTTCAGGATTGGAGCAAGAAGATCGGATGAATGACAAGCACAAGGTATGTCCAACCAATCATCATACAACATTGAATTAAATTCATCCAAACTTGAATTATGCAAAAATTCAAGCTTGGGGGAGTACTTTACATAAAAACATCATTTGCCATGTTGCTATGTTGGTTGTCCCTACCTTTGAGACATGCTCAATTTGTTAAATGCTAATCACACTACTTCATCTCCACTTGAGTAGATCTCTATAAATGCTCTCATACCACCTTTATTTGCTTTAGTATATGTCTAGGTTTGGAGTAGTTTCATTTATCTCTTAATTAAGCATGGTGCTTAGTTTAGGAATGATGATCTTACTTCCAAGGGAGTTTAAATTAAGCATGGTGCTTAGGTTAAAATGCCCTCCTAAATCAAATTAGACATGGTGTCTAGGTTGATTTTTGAACCAATAGTATGCTATAGTAGATATTGGATATTTTGTTGGACTAACCCCTGCAGAAAAACTTTAAATATCGACCTGGGAAGTCCTGTGATAAACTCACATTGGAGACAAGGAGAGACACACATGAAGTTTAACAATTTACACAAGGAAGGCATAGCTCACAAGAGATGATCGATGGGGGGTGCCACAAACATGATGCACAACCGCTAAGAAAGGAAAGCTTCCACAAGGTGATACTGTAACATCACTCTTCAAGTAAGGTACACTTCGAGCAAAATATGACAGACTTTTACAACTCCCAGACTCCACCAAGTGAGGAACCTAGATCTACGAGCACAAACACACTGGAGATACTGGACACTCAGGCAATCACTGCCCTGAGATGCTTGAGGACGTAACTACTGGAGTAACCCCGTTGTGGAAGTAATTACTGACCTTCTGCCGGTCAAGAGAGACAACCCAGGACGCCCTGTCATCCCGATCTCCATCGGCATGGTGGACTTACTAGAAGCACTCTGCGACTTTGGCTCCAGCGTCAACCTTATGCTCCGGGTACTCTATGAAAAATTCTTTACACATCCTTTATCAGAAACAACCATGGGTTTGCAGCTTGTAGATCGTACACTAAGTTTCCCAAAAGGAATATTGAAGAACCTCTGCATACGAGTTGGTACCTTGTACGCCCCAGTAGACTTCATGGCGATAGAGACTGGTACTGATGAGAGGGCACCCATCATTCCAGGGAGGTCATTCCTGAACACCTCAGGAGCGGTCATCCACGCTAGTGCTGCCAAGATCAGTTTCTACATCAAGGGGACGAAGGAGACGTTTTCCTTCAAGAACAAAACTACACAAATCTCAGAGCAATCCTGACATGAACCAAGGAAAGGACCAACAGGAGGAACAGGAACAAGCAATTGTGGACTGAGTCAGCTAAGATGGTCACTGCAGCTCAAGGAGGTCAAGATTGTCAACTCAAGTCACCTTTCTTGATCAAGAAGGACGACCCTGGTGTCCCAAGCATCGAGTGCACAATCAATGGATATTCTTTTCAGAAGACACTCTACGACACCAGATCTAACGTCAACATAATGGCCGCAGTCACTTATCAGCTCCTGCATGGAACCATGTCCCTACAACTAACATACATTCAGGTCTAGATGGTAGATCAGACATTCTGAAAGATTGAAGGTTATTGACATGGGAGAAGACGAGTACGATCCACCCATCATCCTTGAGAGGCCGCTCCTCAGCATCGTTAAAGCAATCATCAACATTGGAACCGGAGAAGTCCACATGCACTTCCCCTCTGAGAAGGTACGCCGTTATTTTACTTACCTTAACTATATAGTTGAAGACTCTAAGCAGGTCAGGACAAGAAGAAGACGACGCAACCGCAACCAGAGGAGGCAAATCATCAAGGACGGATGGGCAGACTATGAAGGAGAAGTCGTAAGGTCTGAAGACATACAACTTGAACAGAACTGTCGTGAGGAGACCATAGCACCGTGTCAGGTGTGGAGAGAGAAGATAGTTATACATGAAGACCAGGCGCTGCCGGAACCACTGACTACGCCATCCAGCGAATCCTAGGACAACTGAGAAAATGGAGAGTCCCATTCGGAGGACTTAAAAACACCGAACGCCTTGCCAAGAGGTAAACTTGGTAGTTATCTTTTCCTCTTAACTATTTTAAAATAGTTTGCTTAGTTAATCAGGTTTATATCATCTTGAAAAGAAAATAAAAATGTTAAGAATAGTAAGCCCCATGTGAGTATGCTCATGGAATAAAACCCATAAGTACATTCACTGTGGTGGCATAAAAATAAAATAAATATATTCCTGTCCTATAAAAATAAAAATATAAAAATAAATTTATGATCCTACTAAAGAGAGTAACATTTATTGAGGAGGCTCAACATGATAAAGGCTAGATATTTATGCTAACACTTAACTAGTTCCACAAAGCTTTGTTGTCTATTTGAGCTGCACAGAATTCAAGGATCAAAGAAGTCTAGCAGACGGAGGATATCCTAATCGCTGTCAGAGTGCTGCTGACATTCAAATACACCTCCAGCACCTGCTAGCTACATCAGAAGAAATTGCGTCAAAATCCAGCTTGGGGGAGAGCACCCCCATTTATCCAGCTAAGTGTTCTACTCACGTTTATACTTTACTCAAATAATAAAAAGATGCATAATCATAAAAACCCAAATAAAGATTTTGTGCTTATATATATATCTTTGCTTAGTTTGCTAAATAAAAAAAATAATAAATCAAGATAAGTATTATTTTTCTTTCTTAGTTTTATTTACTAGTATTCGGAAATAAAAAAAATACATAACCATGAAACTTTGTTTTTAGTAATATATAATAGTTTTATGTAATACTAAGTTTTAAATAAAATAAAAAGAAAGTTTGATTCAAGTCTAGGTATTTGACAAACATGATATGGGAAGGTCTGAGCTACTATTTAACTTGTTCCAAGTTTTGCTAGAGTTCTGGAGATTTTATCTTTTGAAAATCTAAAATTCATAAAAAAATATATGAGATCATAATACCTAGAGTCTTATAAGATATAAATATTAAAACTATGGGCACTTGCTTTGTTCAAGCCATTGTTAATTCTTGTAGTTTTGGTTGAGAGAATTATCATGCTCCCAAGATCAAGATATTTTTGTTTTAAAAATATAAAAGATTCACTCTTCCGAAGTATTATTGCGTTAGAGGCATGGGACTATGCAAAAATTTGATTCGAAAAAAAAGAGTGAGATGAGAGGTAAAAATGGACAAGTGTCCGAAGTAGAATTAGGGGTACAAAGATACCCACCTGAGTGGAAAAAAATGGACATGTGTCCGATAGTAGAATTAGGGGTACCTGCTGCCCACTTGAAAAAAAAGAGACTAAAAAAAAAGAAAAAAAAAGAAGGAAAAAAAATGATAGCCCATGGTCCCTCTAATAAGCAATATGCCAGTAAGAGATGACAAACTCTTCAAAAAGGTCAAAGGTCTTGATCTAGGAGTATGACATTACTCTCCCTTACTCCGAGCATTGATATAGCAAAATGCAAAGTAAGTATGCTAAAACTTTTAAAGCTCTACTTATATATATCTTTCGAGAAGAAGCCAAATGCCTCGGTTTTATTTTGCAGACTTATAAAAAAAAACTCCAGAACAAAGGTAAAACAGAAGAACTTAAGACATAGTGCTTGACTTGATTGTTCTGTTTTTCAATCACTTAAGACCTTAGTGATAACTTAAAAACCCTGTAGTAAGAGGCATAAAAGTAACCCCTGTTTTCTTGCTAATTTTAGTTTTGCTCAGGGACGAGCAAAGGTTAAGCTTGGGGGAGCTTGTTGACGGTCCTTAATGCTCACATTTAACTATCAACTAATCATGGAAAAGGATCCAAATGCAACCAACACCTAGACTTAGGGTTTTATCTCACAGAATTCCACGAGTTTTGGTGTTTGTCTATTTCTGCAGGGGGTTATCAGGAAATATGGAAGAAAGGCCCACACGTCGGGATTACATAGAGATATTAACGTGCCGCGCAATTTTCTATCATCTAGAAGACTCCAGAAGCCACGAGAACGAACGGGAGGCCGAGCGGGCCCGGAGGCAGGGCGCCCGCCCTACCCCCCTGGGCGCCCGCCCTCCTCTGCTGGCCAATCAGCACGAGTCTCGGGGATTATGCTCCACCGACTCTAAGGATCGAGGAAAATCACACGATGAAGGTCGGTTTGATCGGATGGTGGAGAATAACGTGGAAATTCCTTGGGAGCTACTCTTCCTAGATTTCTTGGGGGCTACTCTTCCTAGATTTCTTGGGGGCTACTCTTCCTGGACTATATAAGCAGACCCCCACCAGCCCCTGGAGGCATACCTCTTCTACAGAATCAAAGCTAGGGTTTCAATTTTTCATCCAAGTAGAGAGGATCCCTCTAGTTCTTCTAGTTCTAGTTCTAGTTAGTTCTAGTTGTAATCTAGAAAATAGGGAGAGAGAAGAGGAGAGCGGAGGAGGAGCCGGATCTGTCGGATCTTCCTCAACATTATACTTTTGCAGCATCTGGTTCGTTCTTCATCGTTCTCCAGGTTCATCAATTCATAATTCCTGAGTTCTTTAATTACTTTTATTTACATTCAAGTTATTTATTGGATTCCCGCTTGCATCAAGTGCTCTAGTCTTTATAACGCTAGAGTAGTAATTAATAGAATAGACGTGGTGTTTAGTCTTGCAATTACCTGGAATTGCACCCAATCCTGCGGATTGTTGTGGTACCCTTAGGGTAGTGACAGCCCTAACGGTCGACGTATTCCACCACGTTCGGATCGGTGTTTGTAGGACCGTAGTCAGACCTTCCTAGCCCCCTTCTCATCTCTTTCTGTGGTTAGTGCTCTGATGTCCCGATATAGATAATCTTGAAGTAATTCTTGATTCTTAGATCAACTAGAGAACTCTCAGGAAACTTCCTCTCTTCCCACCAAAAATAATTATATAGTTATCCTTGGGCGATCTTGGATCTTAATTAGTACACTCACGTTCTCTGTGGAAAATCGATACTCTGGAATACTCCCGGGTGAAAGCTACATCGGTATCCGTGCGCTTGCGGATTTTTTCTGTTTGCGTTTAAAATACCCAACAAGCTTTCTGGCGCCGTTGCCGGGGAACGGTAGCTGTGCTAGTTTCGAACCAAGTCGCCCGTATATCCTTTTTCTTTTCTTTTTTTACCACACTCACCTTATCATTTTCACTGTACCACATGGATTTCACTCTAAGCATTAATGAGCATGGAATTTATTTCATAGCCACTTCATTTACTCCATGCTCATATGCAACATCTTCACAATCCATTGGTCTCTCCAACATCACCACATTCGAGATCTCCAACCCCCTCATCCTTTCTATTTATAAAAACTTTAAAAGGGCGGTTGTCGATGCATATGTCTATAAGAAATATTGCAGATCTCGTTGAGTTGATCTTGATATAGGTCAGCGTTGGAGGGGAAACCACTTCGCCGACATAAATTGATGGTTTCCCAAGGACAAGCTTAGTGTCCTAAAACAAGCACTGATCAGATCATAACATGAGCTTTTAATTATTTGCAACATTACCTTGTGTGTTGAGCATATTAGGATAATTGTAAAAATATTCCTTCGGGTATTCTTGTGACTAACCTTTTCAGGATTGGAGCAAGAAGATCGGATGAATGACAAGCACAAGGTATGTCCAACCAATCATCATACAACATTGAATTAAATTCATCCAAACTTGAATTCTGCAAAAATTCAAGCTTGGGGGAGTACTTTACATAAAAACATCATTTGCCATGTTGCTATGTTGGTTGTCCCTACCTTTGAGACATGCTCAATTTGTTAAATGCTAATCACACTACTTCATCTCCACTTGAGTAGATCTCTATAAATGCTCTCATACCACCTTTATTTGCTTTAGTATATGTCTAGGTTTGGAGTAGTTTCATTTATCTCTTAATTAAGCATGGTGCTTAGTTTAGGAATGATGATCTTACTGCGGTATTGAAATGCTTGTTGGGTATTCTTAACATCATTACCAAAAGTAGACTTAGTTTTCTAATTCTAGTAACGGTGCCAAAAATGCCAAACCTATCCCTCATACCACTTAAGCCAAGTTGTCATCCCCAGCATGACATGAGAGACGTGGTATTGAAATATGCAATTGCTCTTCTAAATAAATAATGAATGGGATCTGCAAGCGCACAGTTTAATATCGATGTAGCATTTTAACCGGGAAGTATTCCAGGTATCGTTATTTATATTTTTACCACTGGGAAGGGATTAGTAACCATCAATGTTGATTATAGAATAGAATATAAGATTGAGTATCTATCATTGCATGTATAATTGAGAACATTTATCTAACTCTTTCATACAGGGATAAGTGTCACATAAAGGATATATGAAGTAATGAATAGTGACAAAGATAATTAATCTGATCAGCATAACTTAGCCACATAATAAATATGATAAGCACCTCAATTAGATATTCTAGAAAGTCATTAGCATGGTATTAGAACGAACTACAAGAATATTTCCTAAGTTATTCTCAACTATATAGTCTAGCATTATCACAGTTAGTGCAAGCACACTTAGCAATCGTTGTGAGACAAGACTACGCCCATGCAGAGTGATATTAGAAAGGTAAATGAGAAACATAGCAATCACTCCCCTGTAATAATGTTGCTCTGCCAGCCCAATACACGAGAGGGGGACTATATAAGAATTAATGAAGCTGTCACTATCACGAACTACCCCACGATCTGGCATATTGGGTACAATCGCAGATAAATACGGTATAAGCACCACGCCTACACAATATCTATCATTTACCCATGGATCCAATGGATAAACGCTATACGATCCTAAGCATGTATATAATTCCAATCTAACTAAGCCAAGTATATAACCATGATAAACTAAGAACAATATAATCTTGAATATAAACAAGTAGAGCAAAGTCATAAGCAATATATTGAAGTAGAACAAAGTCATATTCATAATATTGAAGAACAAAGATGATTAGAAGAACAATTAGAAGCACAATTAGAGAATTACCAAGAATCCTCTAATAAAGGATATGTAAAGATTTTTTCATAGAGTGCTTCTGGGACGTCCACCATGCCGATGGAGATCGGGATGACGGGGCGTCCTGGATTGCCTCTCTTGACCGGCAGAAGGTTAGTAGTAACTTCAGTGACGGGGTTACTCCAGTTACCTACATCAAACATGTCTACAAGATTTGCAGATTCTAATCCTTCCGGTTGTGATGGTATACCAGAGTTAGTAGCAGGAACAGCAGCAGCTATTTGATTTAACTGAGATTCAATCATTTTATTAAAGCTAATTTGATTCTTGATGGCAGTAAAGAAACTATCCATTCTATTATTTATATTTTCTAGCATTTTATCATTAGATGCCAATTTCTTAGATAGGTTATCCATTAGCTTTCCTTGATTAGACACTAACTCTCTCAGAGGTGGAAAATTATTATTATTGTTGTAAGAATTGTTACCTTGATAATTACCTCAGTAGTTAGACCTCTGTTGATTCCAGCCTTGATTTTCTTGAGGACGGTTGTAGTAGTAGTTGTTGTTATTGTTGATGTAGTTCACATCCTCAAGCATCTCAGGGCAGTGATTGCCTGAGTGTACAGTATCTCCACACTCCTCACATGTCATGTGAGAGTCGTAGATGTGCATAACTTCTTTCTTATCTCCAGCTCTATCATCGAGCTTCTTCATGAGCAGGTTTAGCTTTGCAGACAACATGTCTACCTCCTTGAGCTGATGCATACCTCCACCTTTTTTGCGTGTTTGGGTCCTCTCTTCATTCCAGCCTTGATTGGACGCCATCTTCTCCACAAGAGCTGTGGCTTGTGATATGGTAAGTGATAGGAATGCTCCTCCAGCTGCAGCATCCATGGTCTCTCGGGCACTGTTGCGGAGCCCATGATAGAACGTCTGCATCAGTAGCCAACTCTCCATTCCATGATGGGGACATTCTAGGATGCAGTCTTGGAAGCGCTCCCATGCTTCTAGAACGGATTCGTCATGTTGTTGCTGAAAACTTGTAATCTTCCCACAGAGAGCATTGGTCTTGCCCATGGGAAAGAACTTAGCCAGAAAGTTCATGGAGCAGAGTGCCCACGTAGTATTCTTCTCCTTTGTAGCGTAGAACCACTGCTTCGCTCTTCCTAATAGTGAGAATGGGAAAAGGCGAAGTAGTATAGCATCTTTGGGGATTCTTGATATGGTGAATGTGCTGCATATCTCCACAAAGTGTTGGAGATGAGCACTAGCATCTTCGTGTGCCTTCCCATAGAACTGGTTGGATTGCACCATGTTGATAAGTCCAGGCTTGAGCTCAAAGTTGCCATCGATCTTTGCAGTAGGTCCAGTGCGGATGTTGTCCGTATGGGAGCTGAGAACTCACGGATCGATTTGTTCGCCAAAGCTTCGAACTCTGAAGACAAGTTCCGGGGATCTTCTTGATTGGATGAAGCTTCTTGCTGAAGTGTTGATGATCTCTTCTTGAGCTTGGCTCTTGTTTTTCTGAACAATGCTTCGGGATTGTCAACAAAATTTCCTGGAAGATGTCTTCTATTCATACATTCCCCTGCATAAGATAAAAATAGAAAAATATCGGGGTAAAACTGTATGAGAGAATAGATAAGCTCAATCACATTAGTGATGCGAATGATAACTCAAAAATCTATATCCATTCCTGATTAGTAATCAACCTTCCCCGGCAACGGCGCCAAAAATGCTTGTTGGGTATTCTTAACATCATTACCAAAAGTAGACTTAGTTTTCTAATTCTAGTAACGGTGCCAAAAATGCCAAACCTATCCCTCATACCACTTAAGCCAAGTTGTCATCCCCAGCATGACATGAGAGACGTGGTATTGAAATATGCAATTGCTCTTCTAAATAAATAATGAATGGGATCTGCAAGCGCACAGTTTAATCCCGATGTAGCATTTTAACCGGGAAGTATTCCAGGTATCGTTATTTATATTTTTACCACTGGGAAGGGATTAGTAACCATCAATGTTGATTATAGAATAGAATATAAGATTGAGTATCTATCATTGCATGTATAATTGAGAACATTTATCTAACTCTTTCATACAGGGATAAGTGTCACATAAAGGATATATGAAGTAATGAAGAGTGACAAAGATAATTAATATGATCAGCATAACTTAGCCACATAATAAATATGATAAGCACCTCAATTAGATATTCTAGAAAGTCATTAGCATGGTATTAGAACGAACTACAAGAATATTTCCTAAGTTATTCTCAACTATATAGTCTAGCATTATCACAGTTACTGCAAGCACACTTAGCAATCGTTGTGAGACAAGACTACGCCCATGCAGAGTGATATTAGCAAGGTAAATGAGAAACATAGCAATCACTCCCCTGTAATAATGTTGCTCTGCCAGCCCAATACACGAGAGGGGGACTGTATAAGAATTAATGAAGCTGTCACTATCACGAACTACCCCACGATCTGGCATATTGGGTACAATCGCAGATAAATACGGTATAAGCACCACGCCTACACAATATCTATCATTTACCCATGGATCCAATGGATAAACGCTATACGATCCTAAGCATGTATATAATTCCAATCTAACTAAGCCAAGTATATAACCATGATAAACTAAGAACAACATAATTTTGAATATAAACAAGTAGAGCAAAGTCATAAGCAATATATTGAAGTAGAACAAAGTCATATTCATAATATTGAAGAACAAAGATGATTAGAAGAACAATTAGAAGCACAATTAGAGAATTACCAAGAATCATCTTGACAGATCCGGAAACTAATCGAAGATTGACTCCTAGTTCTAATCCTATGTAGCTATGCTAATCTAGATGTCTAATTGAAGTGGTGGCTCTAGCTTTGATCAGAGGCTTCTTCTCCCTTGAGAATAATGAATTAGGGTTGAGAGGCTCTCTCCTCCAAGGGCCAGGGGGTCTGGTTTTATAGTCCCTTCAAGTGAATATGGGCCGTTAGATCAAACCGACATTGATTGAACGGTTATCCTTGATTCTTTAGGTCGGTGGAGATTGATCCCGAAAGAGAGTCCTGATTGGACTCGAAAGGTGGGCGGGCGCCCAGTGCCTGGCCCCGTTCAGCCTCCGCTTCCTTCCCATGGCTTCTGGAGTCTTCTAGATGTAAGATAATTGCGCGGCACGGTGATATCTCTATGTAATCCCGACGTGTGGGCCTTTCTTCCGTATTTCCTGATAACCCCCTGCAGAAATAGACAAACACCAAAACTCGTGGAATTCTGTCAGATATAACCCTAAGTCTAGATGTTTATTTCATTTGGATCCTTTTCTTTGTTTATTTGTTAATTAAATTTGATACTTAAGGACCATCAACAGCGGACGCCTTGGCCCATCCGGCTCCACTCCGTCGAGGAGAGGAGGAAGAAGGAAGAGGAAGAGCGCGAGCGGGAGCCGCAGCAACAGCTGTAGGAGGAGCTACAGCAGCTACAGGAGGAGCAGCAACAGCCGCGGCGAGGAGGAGGAGAAGAAGAAACACTCCAGGACGCGTTGGAGCAGTGCCGGCAGCAAGAGCTGCTGCAACTCCAACGAGAACAGCAACAGCGGAGCCAACAGTTGGAAGAGAAGCTCGAGCTGCCACCGCACGGCCCGCGCCAGCCTAAATCGTCACTGCCGCGGGGGCCCGATGCCGGGGAGGAGGGTTTGCCAATTTACGGCCCTCCAACCCCTGCGTGGCTCCGCCTAGGGGCGCCTGCATCCATCTCGGCCGAGCCAGGCGAGCAGATAGTGTGGTGGCGCTTGCCTGTGCCATGCGCACCCCCGTGGACCCCCAGTCAGAGATTAAGGGTACGGTTTATGGCATCGAGGGAATCGGCCCCAGGTTCCTTCAAGACCGGCGGCCGTGGGTGGACCTTAGCACCGTTGGGGAGGACGAGGCCGAGGCGATACCGGGGAGACCGGGACCTGGAGGGCTGTGGATGACGACGGGCGATTCCCCTCCCTCGTTGACCTATTTTTACGTCATGGGGGTCGCTCGAGATTGTCCAAGAACTCATCCGGGGCGTCAAGGCACGCACGGAGGAGGAGATGGAGAGCTGGGGCCCTGGTCGGATCCGCATTCGGGCCTCCATCGATCCATCAGAGCCTAATATCTTTATGGATGATCGGAAGGAGGCCGAAAAGTGGGAACACCTAGAGGAGCTTCACCTCTGGATGAAGCATGTGGTGGGACTCATGTCTGACATCGTTAACAACGGGCTTGGTCAGGCTTATTTTGTAAGTGTCCTTGGACTTTAGCTATTTGGAGTGTTTGGTTTCGTATGCTTACTATTCGACCACCGGTTCGCAGGATCTGAAAGAGACCTCCCGCTTGAAGTCAGGCTTTATCCATGCGACGAGGGGCGGCTGGGAGCAACTCCCTCTTCTCAAGGACCAACTCCTAGAGTCGCAGGAGAAGCTCCTCAAGGCCTACAAAGAGCTTTTGGCGCTCGAGGAGGAGACAAAGGAGAGGGAGGCCGCTCTGGTCGAAGCTCGGGAGGCCTCGAGGAAGGTGGTGGAAGAGGCCATGCAGTTGAGGGAGCGGACCATGATGGTCGAGGAGGCTGCGTCCAAGGCCCGGGAAGAGGCCGTATTTTATAAGGACGCAGCCGCCGATCTTGACAAGGAGAAGGGCCTCATCAAGGCTGACCTTGCCTCTGCCCGAGAGGCCTACCGAGAGATGAAGGTGGAGTGCGTGAAGGGCGAGATTGCTCGGAGCACCGCAGAGGAGGCCAAGAAGAAAGCCCTCGAGGATCTCGAGGCGGAGCGGGCTCGATCTCGCAGCCTCTCTAACGACGTTGATCATCTGAAGAGAGCGTTGCTGGAGAAAGAGGGAGCTATCACGCAGGCGGGCAAGGCGATCGAGGACTTGTGGGTCGCCAACACCATCCTAGCCCGCTCTCATAGGGAGATCGAGAGGGCCAACACCGATTTGGTTGGTCAAAACACTGCTCTAGAGGAGAAGATTCATGGTAAGCTTCTTTATACTTTCACACTTCTTTTTGCAAGGTATTTTTTGGTGTTGTCTAATTTCCATGCATTGGTCTTTGCAGGGCTTAGGGACGAGCTTCTGGCTGCCCAGGTCGAGGCCCGCTCCGCCAAGGATCAGCTCGAGGGGGAGGTTGCTTTGAACGGTCGACTAAGGACCGCGATAAGCGATCTCTCGGCCTCCTAGGAGCTCGAGCCTATGGATGAGTCAAGGGAGGAGGCTCAAGGCGACGCACTGGTCGATCAGCTGTGCTACCTAGGCGCCACGCTGAGGGATCGAGTGTGGGACGCTCTTCATACCGGGGTGAAGCGGGCAATGGCGGTTGTCTGCTCAGGCTTTTCCTACGATATGGAGGTGGTGTCCCACGGCTTCGTCACCGACATTTCTAAGACTGACGCAGAGAACGAGGAGAGGCTCCATGCCTTGATCGACGATGCGGAGGTCCCTGGAGAAAGGATGGCGAGGCGGTTCGAGCCAGAAGTACTTCCTCCCGAGACTAGCCCGGGTGCGGATGATAGTGGTGAGGGCGGAGATGCGCACTGAGGCCTGCGAGCCTATGCTGGGTGTCAAGACCCATTATAAAGTATAAGTGATACATTGTGCTTTGAATGGTTTTCTATGATTTGTGAATATTTGCTTATTTTTGTGCAAGACATTCCTTTGTTCCCTTGTTCGGTCTTTTGTTAAGGTGGCCTTGATTGCCTCGAGGGTGAGGCAGTGAGTAGAGTTACTATAGCCCGGGGGCATAGGAGTTCTCAGGCTCGTTGTCTCTTGGCCTTTAAGGGGCTCGAGGTGCCTTTACTACTCGACCGTGCGAGGTTTACTTATAGGAAAGAAAAAATCGTTCGGTTTTTAGGAACTTGGGGGGTCCCCCTGCTAGCCCCCGAGGGAGTATCGATTATGATAGGTCATAGTTGGCACTCCCTTCTAACGTTGAGACCTTGACCGGCGAAAAAGTAAATTGCTCGAGGAAAAGATCTCGTTTATTCATGCATTCATTCATAGGATCTCGGTACAGAATGTACATAAAAGCATAAAACTTCGAAACTCTAGGTGTAGAATCGACGTAGCTGTTCGAAGTTCCATGCGTTGGTGAAGACTGCCCCTTTTTCGTCCGCGAGCTTGTACGTCCCTATCTTCAGGACCTCGGCCACCACGTATGGGCCTTCCCAGGGCGGGGTCAGCTTGTGACGTCCTTGGTTGCTTTGCCGTTGCCATAGGACGAGATCGTCCACGTTCAGGTCCCTTTTGCGCATGTGCTTGTCATGATAGCGTCGAAGCTTCTGCTGGTACCTGGCGGAGTTGAGGAGGGCCATGTCTCGACCTTCCTCGAGCTGATCGACCGCGTTCTCTCGAGTCTCCTTATTCGTCTGCTCATTGTAGGCCTTGAGTCGGGGTGACCCATACTCAAGATCCGTTAGAAGCACGGCCTCGGAGCCGTAGACCATGAAGAATGGGGTATATTTCGTGGCCCTGCTAGGCGTCGTCCTTAAACTCTATAGGACCGAAGAGAGCTCTTCGACCCATTTCTTGCCGAATTTCTTCAACCGGTTGTAGATTCTTGGCTTGAGCCCCTGCAATATCATGCCGTTGGCACGCTCGACCTGGCCGTTGGTTCGAGGATGAGCTACTGCAGACCAGTTCACACGGATGTGATGCCGGTCATAGAAGTCCAAGAACTTTTTGCAGGTGAACTGGGTGCCGTTGTCGGTGATGATGACATTGGGTATCCCAAACCGGTGGATGATGTCGGTGAAGAAGTGGACGGCCTGCTCAGTGCGGATGTTCGTGATGGGTCGAGCCTCGATCCATTTGGAGAATTTGTCCACGAGCACAAGCAAATGGGTGTACCCTCCTGCCGCTTTTTGTAGAGGGCCTACGAGGTCGAGACCCCACACCGCAAATGGCCACGTGATGGGGATCATCTGGAGAGCATGAGCGGGAAGATGGGTCTGCTTGGCATAGAATTGACACCCGTGCACGAGCGCACGAGCTCCATGGCGTCACCTACGGCCGTTGGCCAGTAGAAGCCTTGTCAGAAAGCGTTCCCTACGAGGGTCCGTGGAGCAGCGTGGTGGCCGCAAGCCCTCGAGTGCAGATCCTCGAGGAGCTTTCGACCTTCTTCTATGGGGATGCAGCACTGTAGGATCCCGGTCGGGCTTCGTCGATATAGTTCGTTGCTTTCGCCGTAGATCACGTACGATTTAGCCCGCCGAGCGATACGGCGGGCCTCAGATCGGTCTTCTGGTAGCTCACATCGAATCAGGCAATCGAGAAACGGCGTGTGCCAGTCGAATAGTCGACCGGGACGCTGTTCCACTTCCATCACTTCTGCTGCCGCTAGCAGGGCTTCGATAGCGTTGGTTGGACGAGGGGCGTTGGTTTTGACGTCAGCTCCCGAGCTCAAGTCGACGGATGGCTCGTGTAGATCTCTCGAGAATGCATCGGGCGGGACCATGCATCGAGTCGATGCAATCTTGGCAAGCTCGTCGGCCGCCTCGTTGTAGCGTCGGGCGATGTGGACGAGCTATAGGCCATGGAATTTGTTCTCAAGTCGACGTACCTCCTTGCAGTATGCCTCCATCTTTGGATCATGGCAGCTCGAGGCCTTCATTACCTGATCGATTATGAGTTGAGAGTCGCCTCGAACGTTGAGGTGCCGAACCCCTAGCTCGATGGCGATCTTCAGCCCATTGACAAGGGCCTCGTACTCTGCGATGTTGTTAGATGTAGAGAAATGTATCCTAATGACATACCTCATATGGACGCCGAGGGGTGAGATGAATAGCAGACCTGCCCCAGCTCCCATCTTCATGAGAGATCCGTTGAAGTACATCGTCCACAGCTCTGCTTGAACTTGAGCTGGGGGGAGCTGAGAGTCCGTCCACTCCGTGACAAATCTACCAGAGCTTGTGATTTGATGGCTTTGTGGGGCGCATAAGTGAGGGTCTCACTCATGAGTTTGACCAACTATTTGGTGTTTCTTCCTGTGGCCTCCCGACTTCAGATGATCTCTCCTAAGGGGAAGGACGATACCACCGTGATAGGGTGACCAAGGAAGTAGTGTTGCAGCTTGCGTCGAGCGAGGATCACTGCATTGATTAGTTTCTGGATCTGTGGGTACTGTACCTTGGTTTCTTATAGCACTTCACTGATGAAGTAGACCGGCCTCTGGACTGGCAGTGCATGTCCTTCTTCCTGTCTTTCGACCACCACTGTAGCACTGACCACCTGGGTCGTTGCAGCAACGTATAGAAGCAGAGGTTCTGTGGACTGAGGTGGAACTAAGACTAGGGCGGAGGTCAATCTTTTCTTCAGGCTATCGAGGGCCTCCTCGGCTTCGGGGGTCCATGAGAAACGCTCAACCTTTTTTAAGAGCCGGTACAGCGGCAATGCCCTTTCCCCTAACCTCGAGATGAAACGGCTTAGCGCCGCCAAACACCCCGTGACCTTTTGTACCCCCTTGACGTCTCGAATCGGCCCCATCCTTGCAATGGCCAAGACCTTTTCGGGATTGGCCTCGATGCCACGCTGGGAGACTATGTATCCCAAGAGCATGCCTCGAGGCACGCCAAAGATGCACTTCTCGAGGTTGAGCTTGATTTTGTTGGCGCGTAGACAACCGAAAGCGATCTCGAGGTCCTGAATCAGGTCGCCTCGTTTCTTTGATTTGATGACGATGTTGTCGATGTATGCCTCGACCGTCGTCCCTATATGCTCGCCAAACACGTGGAGCATGCATCGTTGGTATGTTGCCCCATTGTTTCGGAGCCCGAACGGCATGGTCACATAACAGTACATCCCAAAAGGCGTGATGAAAGATGTCGCGAGCTGATCGGATTCTTTCATTTTTATTTGATGGTAACCAGAGTATGCATCAAGGAAAGAAAGGGTTTCACATCCTGTGGTAGAGTCAACAATTTGATCGATGTGTGGTAAAGGGAAAGGAACTTTTGGACATGCTTTATTTAAACTTGTGTAATCGACACACATCCTCATCTTCCCATTCTTTTTCTTAACTAATACAGGGTTTGCTAACTAGTCGGGATGGTGAACCTCCTTGATGAATCCGGCCGTCAAAAGCTTGTGGATCTCCTCGCCAATGATCTTGCGCTTCTCCTCGTCGAAGCGACGCAGCCGCTGCTTCACTGGCTTGGAACCGGCTCGAATTTCCAAGGATTGCTCAGAGACTTCCCTCGGTATGCCTGGCATGTCCGAGGGACTCCATGCAAACATGTCGGAGTTCACACGGAGAAAGTCGATGAGCACGACTTCCTATTTGGGGTCGAGGTCGGCGCTGATCGTCAGCACCTTGTCGTCGGAGCCGTTGGGGTTGAGGAGGATCTTCTTTGTGCCTTCTGCCAGCTCGAAGCTTCCCGCATGACGCTTGGGTTCAGGAGCTTCTGTATTAAAGGCCTCGAGCTTCGATGCAAGCTCGGTGGAGCTCTTGACAGCTTCTCCATACTCGACGCACTTGACGTCGCACTCGTACGCATGCTCGTAGGAGGAGCTGACAGTGAGGACCCCCTTCGGCCCGAGCATCTTCAGCTTCAGGTAGGTGTAGTTGGGGATAGCCATGAACTTGGCGTAGCCCGGCGCCCGATGATGGCGTGGTACGTGCCTCGAAATCCCACCACCTCAAAGGTGAGAACCTCCTTTCTGAAATTGGCCACCGTGCCAAAACAGACCGGCAGGTCGATTCGACCTACCGGCAACACCTTCTTTCCAAGCACGACACCATGGAAGCCGCCTGCGCTTGGTTGGAGCTGTGTCCTTTTGATGCCTGTTGATATTTGGTAACGCAATTAGAAAATGATCCGCAAGCGCACGGATATCGGTGAGCGTTTCACCCGGGAGGTTATCCAGAGTTATCGTATTTATATTTTTACCACTAGGAGAAAGGGTGCATCTGACTAACCAAATCTATTGCTACTATCCCTTTAGGCTACAAAGAATGTCTCTCGATGTGAGTGATGTATAGAGAAGACTGCAACCGTAGTCTCGTTCTAACCTTGGTAAGGATGATCTACTGTTCTATTGGGGAGGCTCACGGAATCTATACAACACAAAGGATGTTCAACCCGCACCTATAAACCTACCCGTCCTGCTAACGAGATGTGATCTACAAAGGTAACTCGGAAATGTCACGTTCCTCGCTACTACCACGGTCCAGCTAGTCAGGGGATATCTATGAGTACCCTAGCCTAAACACCACGTTTACACTAACAAGTGATTACTCTAATACTCAACCGGAAGAGGATTAAAGTAAACTCATAAACCAAAGAACAATAAAACAAGAACTTACTAGTATTAGAAGTCGAATTACTGAAGAATCTTAGAAGCAAGCCTCGGGTTAGGAGACTTGATCCCGTAGGTACAACTCGGAGTAGACACCGACAGGCCGGCCTTCCTCCGATCCACACCTCCACTCTATCTCTCTCAATCTAGTAGAAACTAGAAGATCTATTTCTACTTTACATTGGTTGCTAAGCCTAAAAAGAAATATTATTTAGAGAAGAGGTTTTCCTTCGAGGGCACTCCTCAATCTCTATGATAATTTCTTGTCTCCTCCAGGGGCCAGAGGGGGTCTCCTTATATAGTCCTCCCCTTCTATGCGTTTTTGGGTCGATAGGCGAGGTGGTACTATGTTATTCTGGATCCAATAGGTCGGTGGAACGTCGTGTGCGAAGAGAGTCCGGAACGGGGTCCAGAGGTGGGCGGGCGCCCAGGTCCTTAGGGCGGGCGCCCTGGGCCTGGCCCCTTTCGGGCTCCGCTTCCTTCCCGTGGCTTCTGAAGTCTTCTAGATGGTAGAAAATTGCGAGGTGGGTTGATATCTCTATGTAATCCCGACATGTGGGCCTTTCTTCCTTATTTCCTGATAACCCCCTGCAGAAATAGACAAACACCAAAACTCGTGGAATTCTGTCAGATAAAACCCTAAGTCTAGATGTTGATTTCATTTGGATCCTTTTCTTTGTTTATTTGATAATTAAATTTGATACTTAAGGACCGTCAACAAACTCCCCCAAGCTAACCTCTTGCTCGTCCCTGAGCAAGGATGAACTCAAGAGTTTCTGCAGTGGTTTCATTTCTTAGAAGTACACACGCATTTAAGCAAGATCTCATCTCTGAGTTAGAATAAACTGTTAAGACTTAAAACTTACTTACTTTACCTACACCATAGGACTTGTAACCGTCACTTCTGTCTTGAGTGGTTAAAAGATAGAACAGTCTAGCCAAGTGCCATGTCTCTTATTCTTGATCAGCTATAGCTCTGTGGTTTTTGCAGATTTTCAAATAAAACTTAGAAATTTCTTGTATGATTCTCTCAGGTCTCTCTTTTGTGGTATTTTTGGATCCTTACCAAGGCAGTGATGGTATATGCCTTCTCTCAAGATATGTAGTATTTGTGGTATGAAGCATAGTGACATTGTCTTCTCTCTCACCCTACTCTAATAAGGCTTTAATATCTGGAGCTCATAGGTGGGAGATAAAGTATACATACTTACAAGATATTTATTGCATAGTCAAACCATGGATCCAAAGAAACAAATCAATAAGCCAAATCAAGATGTGCATGTGTGGCGAATGAATGGTGTATGGTGATGATGGTGATAACAATGGTGAAAGTCTAATTCTACTTTTGCTCTTTTGAGGGGATACATACCTTTCTTGCACTTTGAAGCTTTTTGAGGATAATGAGATGCTCTATATTTTCTTTTTCTTTCCTCTCAGGTGGGTATCTTGTACCCCTAATTCTACTGTCGGACACTTGTCCATTTTTACCTTTCGTCTCACTTTTTTTCTTTTTCTTCGAGGTTCCGGGCACTTGCCCCTTTTTATTTCCTCGTATTCATTTTTTTTTCTCTCTCTCTTTTTTTTAGAGCACTCATCTCCTGAAATAATGTAGCAAGTGGTAGTAACCAAAATAACTGGAGCATTTATTTCACAGGGAATAATAGGGATAGGAAAATGTTTTTGGCTATTCTCTCCCGGATTAGGAGTAGAATACTTTTGGGTGGTTTTGGAGATGGAAATGAATGGATAGTACTTCCGGAGTAGAAGTAGCATGTATGAGTGAACGTGCAAGTGAATCTTGATTTAAACACATGACAAGCTCCTAAGGGTCTACACAGCTTGACCACACTCAATGCTCATAAGCAGTAAAAAGTAAATATGTGGCTCAAGGTCTAGCAAGCATGTATATATGGATGTGGTAGGAATTTAAACTCTCATCATAGAGGAACTCATCATGCAACATTTTAAAGATTTTCAAAGATAAAATTCTCTAGAATTCTAGCATCTCTAGGAACAGATAAACAACAGCTCAACCTTCCCATATCGTATCCGTTAACAACTTGGACTTCAGATCAAGTTTTCATCCCACAAGTTTAGGTCTAGAGCAAGCCTTAAATTATAACAGTTATATCTAAACTTGAGAGAGAACTTCAAATTTGCAAATTAGGCAGAGCAACTATTCATCATATCCGTGCTTAAGTTTTATTAGATACAGATTAGCATAGCCACTTTATTTATTTATTAAACACACTAAGCAAAATATATATAAGCATAAAATCTTTATTTGGTTTTTCATAGTTATGTGTATTTATATTCTAATATAGTATAAGTATAAAGATAGATAGAAATACTTATCGAGATAAATGGGGGTGCTCTCCCCCAAGCTGAATTTTGACGTAATTTCTCTTGATGTAGCTAGCAGGTGGCAGAGGTGTGTTTGAAAGTCAGCAGTATTTTGACAGCGATTAGAGTGTCCTCCGTCTGCTAGTCTTCTTGATTCTTAAATTCTGTGGAGCTCAAATAGACAACAAAGCTTGTGGAACTGATTAAGTGTTATCATAAATATCTAGCCTTTATCATGTTGAGACTCCTTAATAAATATTACTCCCTGTTTTTATATTTTTGTTTTTATAAAGCAGAAAAATATTTATTTTATTTTTATGCCACCACAGTGAATGTACTTATAGGTTTTATGCCACTCGTCTGCTCACATGGGGCTTAGAGTTTTTTTCACATTTTTATTTTCTTTCTAGGATAATACGAACATGATTAACTAAGTAAACTATTTGAAATAATTAAAAGGGAAAGGATAACTACCAAGTTTACCTCTTGGCAAGGCGTTCGGTGTTTTTAAGTCCTCCGAACGGGACTCTCCGTTTTCTCAGTCGTCCTAGGATTCGCTGGATGACGTAGTCGGTGATTCCGGTGGCGCCTCCTTTTCGTGTATAACTATCTTCTCTTTCTGACTCGGTGCTACGGTCTCCTCAGGACATTTCTATTCAAGCTGTATGTCTTCAGACCTTATCATTTCTCCTTCGTAGTCTACCCATCCGTCCTTGATGATTTGCCTCCTCTGGTTGCGGTTGCGTTGTCTTCTTCTTGTCCTGACCTGCTTAGAATCTTCAACTATATAATCATTAAAGTAGTGGCGTACCTTTCTCAGAGGGGAAGTGCATGTGGACTTCTCCGGTTCCAATATAGATAATGGCTTTGATAGTGTTTAGGAACGGTCTTCCAAGGATGGTGGATGGATCATACTTGTCTTCTCCCATGTCAATGACCTGAAAGTTGTTTGAAGCTGAATGTATCTTGGTTGTAGGGGCATGGTTCTATGCAGGAGCTGATAAGTGACTGCGGCCATTATGTTGTCGTCAGATCCGGTGTCGTAGAGTGTCTTCTAAAAAGAGTATCCATTGTTTGTGCATTCGATTCTTGGAACACCAGGGTCGTTCTTCTTAATCAAGAAAGGTGACTTGAGTCGACGATCTTGACCTCCTTGAGCTGCAGTGACCATCTTAGCTGACTCGGTCCACATTTTCTTGTTCCTTTTCCTCCTGTTGGTCGTCTTCCTTGGTTCATGTCGGGATTGCTCTGAAGCTTGTGTAGTCTTGTTCTTGAAGGACACTCTCCTTCTTCCCCTTGATGTAGAGACTGATCTTGGCAGCATTAGCGTAGATGACTGCTCTGGTGTTTAGGAATGGCCTCCCTAAGATGATGGGTGCTCTCTCCTCACTACCAGTCTCTATCACCACGAAGTTTGCTGGAGTGTACAAGGTACCAACTCGGACACAGAGGTTCTTCAATATTCCTTTGGGAAACTAAGTGTCTGATCTCCATTGTGTTTGTGCTCGTAGATCCCGGTTCTTCAATTGATGGAATCTGGGAGTTGTAAAACGCCTTCACGTTTCTCAAAATGTGTCCTGCTCATAGAGACAAGGCAGAGATCAAGTGCATGGGCCCTGTTGGTGGAAAATACCAACAGAACCAAAAGTGTATTTGTTCTTCTCTAACCTTAAGCATAGTGAGCAAGACAAAGTTGATGGATCATGAGTGTAGCATTTAAAACATTTGTTAGATCAGATGGCTCAACCTAATGGAAAGATAATCTATCTATATTTATGTTTTGTTTATATCTTCCAAAGATTGAATGTGCAATACTTTAGCTTATATGATTAGGAGTGTGGGATCACGAAGGTAGTACTAAGAACAAAGATTAAAGGACTAAACATGTTGAATTAATTGGGTTGATTAATTTGGAGCTACAAATCATACATGTTTGTCTCTTTATTTTATGTGAACGCTAGAACCAAGGAGAAGCTTATAAAAGTGATAGTCAAGTACCTTAAAATGTTACCTTACTTGAAGAGTGACGGTAGAGTATCACCTTGTGGAAGCTTTCCTTTCTTAGCGGTTGTGCATCGTGTTTGTGGCACCCTCCATAGATCATCTCTTTATGATGAATGAGCTATGTCCTTCTTGTGCAAATTGTTAAACTTCATGTGTCTCCTTTATCTCCAATGAGTTTGTATCTCAGGATTTCCCAGGTTGATATTGAAAGTTTTCCTGCAAGGGTTAGTCCAACAAAATATCCCATATCTACTATAGCATACTATCGGCTCAAAAATCAACCTAGACACCATGTCTAATTTGATTTAGGAGGGCATTTTAACCTAAGCACCATGCTTAATTTAAAAATCCTTTGGAAGTAAGATCATCATTCCTAAACTAAGCACCATGCTTGATTTAAGAGATAAATGAAACTACTCCAAACCTAGACATATACTAAAGCAAATAAAGGTAGCATGAGAGCACTTATAGAGATCTACTCAAGTGGAGGTGAAGTAGTGTAATTAGTATTTAACAAATTGAGCATGTCTCAAAGGTAAGGACAACCAACATAGCAACATGGCAAATGATGTTTTTATGTAAAGTACTCCCCCAAGCTTGAATTTTGCAAAATTCAAGATTGGATGAATTTAATTCAATGTTGCATGATGATTGGTTGGACATACCTTGTGCTTGTCATTCATCCGATATTCTTGCTCCAATCCTGGAAAGGTTAGTGACAAGAATACCCGAAGGAATATTTCTACAATTATCTCAATATGCTCAATACACAAGGCAATGTTGCAAATAATTAGAAGTTCATGTTACGATATGATAAGTGCTTGTTTAAGGACGCTAAGCTTATCCTTGGGAAACCATCAAGTTATGTTGGTGAAATGGTTTCCCCTCCAACACCAACCTATATCAAGATCAACTCAACTAGATCTGCAATATTTATTATAGACATATGCATCGACAACCGCTCTTTTAAAGTTGTTCTAAATAGAAAGGAAGAGAGGGTTGGAGATCTCAAATGTGGTAAGGATGGAGAGACCAATTGATTGGGGAGATGTTTTATATGAGCAAGGACTTCGTAAGGTATTTATGAAATAACTTCCATGCTCACTGTTGTTTCTCTCATTCTCAAACTCCAAGGATGATTCTTCATGAATGCTTAAAATTCCTCTAGGATTGTCTCTCAAGTTTGTTTTATCTATCCATTCAATGGTGATAGCACATGGATTTTTAATGCCCTCTAGCCATTGATGTTGCTCTTCTCGATCCTCCTTCTTATGCATGGGATGTTTAGAGAGATTGATATGATTATCGGGAGGTTTAAGAGAAAGAGCATAGTAGAATTTATTAAGCTCAAGGAAGGTGTGGATAGCCGAATTATGGGTTTGAAATGTTTGGAAATCGGCTATTGAAACTTCCTTTCCTCGTCTGGGAGATGATTCCTTCTCTATCTCTAAGATTTTTCTATGAATACTAGTACAAGAAGGATGCCCACGAATGAAGACATACCTTCCTTTACTAATAGATAAAGAAAGAAGGACTCTACTAAAGGTTATATGATTAAGACCAATGTGAAAATATCGAGAAAAAACATGGTCTTGTAGGGCTAGGTCTAAACCAAAATTTATAGAAAGATTAAAAGATTCCCTAGGTGTAGCTAAAAGTGCATTATCTTCTTGATTAAAAGATAGGACCTCGGCTATAGAAAAGGGTTGGTTTTGACCTATTGCAATCAACTCCGGACACAGATCATAATTAGGGGTAGGACGTGTTGACTCCCATGGTCTATGGCTGGTCTCCGAGGGTGCAAAGAATTTAATAATAGGTATGGAATTTGAGTTATCCATAAAGATAAAAATAAAAAGATAAAAGAATAAAAGTATAAAAGTATAATACAAGATAATAGCAAGACTCAAAGTTATCTCAGCAAACCGTCTTTCTCCCCGGCAACGGCGCCAGAAATGCTTGTTGATATTTGGTAACGCAATTAGAAAATGATCCGCAAGCGCACGGATATCGGTGAGCATTTCACCCGGGAGGTTATCCAGAGTTATCGTATTTATATTTTTACCACTGGGAGAAAGGGTGCATCTGACTAACCAAATCTATTGCTACTATCCCTTTAGGCTACAAAGAATGTCTCTCGATGTGAGTGATGTATAGAGAAGACTGCAACCGTAGTCTCGTTCTAACCTTGGTTAGGATGATCTACTGTTCTATTGGGGAGGCTCACGGAATCTAGACAACACAAAGGATGTTCAACCCGCACCTATAAACCTACCCATCCTGCTAACGAGATGTGATCTACAAAGGTAACTCGGAAATGTCACGTTCCTCGCTACTACCACGGTCCAGCTAGTCAGGGGATATCTATGAGTACCCTAGCCTAAACACCACATTTACGCTAACAAGTGATTACTCTAATACTCAACCGAAAGAGGATTAAAGTAAACTCATAAACCAAAGAACAATAAAACAAGAACTTACTAGTATTAGAAGTCGAATTACTGAAGAATCTTAGAAGCAAGCCTCGGGTTAGGAGACTTGATCCCGTAGGTACAACTCGGAGTAGACACCGACAGGCCGGCCTTCCTCCGATCCACACCTCCACTCTATCTCTCTCAATCTAGTAGAAACTAGAAGATCTATTTCTACTTTACATTGGTTGCTAAGCCTAAAAAGAAATATTATTTAGAGAAGAGGTTTTCCTTCGAGGGCACCCCTCAATCTCTATGATAATTTCTTGTCTCCTCCAGGGGCCAGAGGGGGTCTCCTTATATAGTCCTCCCCTTCTATGTGTTTTTGGGTCGATAGGCGAGGTGGTACTATGTTATTCTGGATCCAATAGGTCGGTGGAACGTCGTGTGCGAAGAGAGTCCGGAACGGGGTCCAGAGGTGGGCGGGCGCCCAGGTCCTTAGGGCGGGCGCCCTGGGCCTGGCCCCTTTCGGGCTCCGCTTCCTTCCCGTGGCTTCTGGAGTCTTCTAGATGGTAAAAAATTGCGCGGTGGGTTGATATCTCTATGTAATCCCGACATGTGGGCCTTTCTTCCGTATTTCCTAATAACCCCCTGCAGAAATAGACAAACACCAAAACTCGTGGAATTCTGTCAGATAAAACCCTAAGTCTAGATGTTGATTTCATTTGGATCCTTTTCTTTGTTTATTTGATAATTAAATTTGATACTTAAGGACCGTCAACAATGCTGAGGAGGACAAGGGTCTCGAGGTAGATGATGTTCAGGCTACTGCCGCCATCCATCAACACCTTCGAGAGTCTGGCGTTGACGATGATGGGGTCGACGACGAGTGGGTAGATGCTAGGAGCGACTACCTTGTCGGGATGGTCGCCTTGATTGAAGGTGATAGGGGTGTTCGACCAGTTGAGGTACTGGGGCACCGCCATCCTTGCCGCAAAGACCTCACAGCGCTCCCTCTTGCGCTGCCTTGCAGTTATCTGCGTCGAGGGTCCACCGTAAATCATGTAGCAGTCGTGGACGGCTGGGAAACCCTAGTCTTCTTTGTCGTCCCCCTTGTCGCCGCTTCTTTCTTTCTTTTGGTCGTCCTTCTTAAACCCCAAGTCGTCGAAGTGTCTTTTCAGCATGCAGCAGTCTTCAAGCCTGTGGTTTGCCCCTCCCTTATGGTAAGGGTAGGGTTCCTTTAGCATCTTGTCAAAGATAGCCCCCTCAGGGGACCCTCGAGGTCTTTTATGATCCATGGCAGCGACGAGATCGTCGTCGAGGGCCTCCCGTTGGAACGACCGTGCTTTCTTCTTCTTGTTGTTCTTCTTGGGTCCTCGACTGGGGCCCTCATCATCATCGGCTGGCGACTTGCCTTTGCCTCCTTCGCAGCTGAAGAAAGCGCCAACCGCTTCCTCCCCTGCTGCGTAGTTTGCCACTATGTCCATTAGCTCGTCGACGGTCTGAGGGCGATTCCAGCCCAATTCCCGCACCAAATCTCGGCTAGTGGTGCCCGAGACAAAGGCTAGGATGACATCATGGTCTGGGATGTGCGGCAGCTCGGTGCGCTGCTTCGAGAAGCGTCGAGCGTACTCTCAGAGAGTTTCTCCAGATTTTTGCATGCACTTGCTGAGGTCCCATGAGTTGCCGGGCCGTATGTAGGTCCCCTTGAAGTTACCCTCGAATACTCTGACCAAATCGACCCAAACGTGGATCTGGTTGGCCGGGAGCTCTTCGAGCCATCTGCGGGCGGTGTCGGAGAGGAAAAGTGGCAACTATCGGATGATGGCTAGATCATCCCCTCGGGCGCCTCGCACTTGACAGGCTAGCTGGAAGTCCGCTAGCCACAGTTCAGGCTTGGTTTCACCGTTGTATTTAGCAATGCTAGTCGGGAGTCGAAACGGGCTAGGCAGCGGCATGCTGTGGATTGCTCTGCTGAACACGCGAGGGCCCGGCGGTTCCAGGGCCATTCGGTCCTCGTCGCTGTCGTATCGCCCGCCGCGGTGGGCACTATAACCGCGCTCCTCTACATCCCCATGTCGACGGTGTCAATACTTGTTGATGTCGTGTCATGCGTCGTGTCGCCGTTGATTATCGACGGGGTGGTTTTGGACAGGCGCTTTCCTCTTTCCTCGAGGGGGTGGTTGCTGATGGACCGACACCTCCTTCTCGTTTCGGGCCGGCTCATCACATCTCTCGATGGCTACTCCTCGACGTCGAGAGGGTGAGCTCTCGGCCTGCTGGACCGCCGCCACTTGAAGCAGAGTCTGCACCTCGTCTCGAATTCGCCGCGCTTGGGAGTTCGAGGGTTTAGGCATGTTACGTAGCATCATTGTTGCCGCCACGACGTTCTGGCCTGCTCGGGGGAAGCGGCTGACGGGTTACTCTGGTTCCCCATCCCTGACGATCTGTCGATGTACCTCTCGAGCTCGTCTGCGGGCACTTCCGCCAGGCGGGTATGGTTGGTCCTGCTCGAGGATCTTCTCGAGCTGGACAAGGCGCTCGCGATCTTCGTCGAGCTTTGCTTTGAGCTCCCGTAGCTACGCAAGTTGCGTGGCTTTGTCTTCCTGCGGCGGGGGGTCGACCTGACCATCATTCCCAGGCGTCCTGGGGTCCTCCCTTGCTACAGGGGCTCGACCGCCGATGATGGCGTCTGTGTTTCCTCGGTGGTTTCTACCTCCCCGTCGACGTTGAAGCATTCCCTAGTGGGGTCGTAGCTGTCGGATTCAGAGTCGAGGTCCGGCTTGGCGGCGTAGAAGCATCCACGTCTTTCCTCCAGTAGCCGCTGCCTGAGCGAGGTGATCGTGTGTCGCCCAGGTCCTAGGCGTCAGAGGCCTCGCTCCTAGGAGAAATCCGGTAACTCAGCCGCTTGCTGCTGCAGCGTCGCATGGGAGGACCATTGGTCGCTCCACGTACGTCTAGGCGTTTGGACATATCCTCCTGGCGAGCGACGCCGCGGCGTTGTCCAGACCGAATGGTGGTGCTCTTCTTGAGGTGAATAACCCGTGCGGAAGTAGCGTTGTGGGGGACGAGAGCGCGTGAGGCGCATCGTCACCCATCGTCGTCGCGCGATCCTCGTGACGTCGGGCCGTGGCACCCGCGGCTTCGGCGCGCGGGGTTGTCGGCTCCTGCGTCACCACCGACCTGGCACGAACCGGTGACTGTGAGGAGGCAGGATAGCGGCGGCACTGTCCACGCCTCTTCTTGGGCGGGGAGGCATGGTGGCAAGGCCGTCTTGGAGCCCTCAGTCGTGCGGGCGCAATGCGAGCTCCTTCCGGTCCTTTGACCGAGAGCAGGATCATGTCGTAGCCGAAACTGGTAGACATGAACTCGAGGCTCCCGAACCAAATCACCGCGGAGTGTGGAATCTGTGAAACGAGAGTGGCCATCTAGAAAGAGATGGGAAATCAGCGAAAAAACACGTAGGACCCCTACCTGGCACGCCAACTGTCAGTGTTTTCCCCCCGGGGGTCACACCAACGAGTAAAACTTACAAAGATTTATCCTGGTTCGGGCAAGAGAAGGCCCTACGTCCAGCGGGGGGGGGAGAGTGTTTGTATTATCTTGCACCTAAGTGCTTGTACAGGGGTGAATACAAGTTGGTAAGATGTGGATGGATGGAGATGGAGTATGGTTGCTCTTCTACGTATGTCTTGTGTCCCCTATCCTTTCCTGAGCCTCCCCTTTTATAGTCCTAACGGGAGACCTAGGTTACATGCGTAGGTGACAGAGTAGGGGTCGATAGGAGTGTGGCGCGCTAACCTACTCGAGGCTTCCATACCGGCGTGGCCTCGAGCTGTCTTGTTACCCAGTACCTGGATGACGATTACGCGTGCCACTGAATCCGGCTTCTGCGTGTCGTCCTAGATTGGCTCAACCGTGGGCACGCCCGTACGTCGTGGCTACAGTTGCGTCGAGGTGGTTGAGGTGCTGTCTTTCGCCGTCTGACTCTTCTCAGGGAAGGAACACGCTCGCTCGAGGGTCTGATGCCGTGCAAGGCCTTGCTGACAGGAGCGTTGACTTTGGGCGTCTCGAGGGGGGTCATGACGAGACATTCCGTCCGCCTTGCTGTGCCCTGTCATGCTCTGACTCATCCGGTGGACAAGGCTGCAAAAATGGGCGATTGGATGGTTGCTTGCTTCCTATCACGCTTCCCGTGGCTGTCGGGTTAGGTGGGAATGCAGAAGGACACATTAAATGCCCTGGTTCCCGTACCAGCGCCAGGCGGCGGGCGGCGTCCTCGCGCTCGAGGCCTGCCGATTCGTACGAGCCTGTTTCCGTATTCGACGGTCACCGTTCGGTCAAGCCCCAGCTGATTCGCACGACGCTCTTTCCATGTTCGAGGCCATGGTTGTTGTCTTGTTTTGACGAGCATATATGCGATCGGGGGGCGTCGAGTCGGGGGCCTCCATATACACACGGGTGCTTTCGTCATGTCTGTCGGTTAGGGTACCCCTTACTGATACCCTCGACAAAAGGTGATAACTTGAATACTTTGGTCCCCACAATAGAGATACGCCCGGATGCCACGGCCAAGAGGTATTCACGCGGAACTTGAGAACTCGCCAAGTTTGACTCGATGAATTCCTAAGAACTCCTAAGTAAAAAGAAAATAAGAGAGTTGACGAAGTCGTCGAAAAGTAGATGCTGGAATAGATGTAAAAACTTGTGTTTGATTGATTGAATTGTCTCCTACATTGCTACTAGGTCTATATTTATACCCTGTCTTAAAAAGTTACAAACAGGTATGACTAGGATTCTAATTCCAAACTAAACGGAATCCGTATACAAAACAAACTCTAATAACTATGGAAATCATTAATTTATCTATCCTAGGCGATCGGCACACCACCATCATCTTCCTGACGATTCCTACACCTTCCTCCACTATCATTGGCATATCATCCTCCATCGGCATCGGCAACCGTTAACATTAGCCATCGGCACAGATCAACCATTATCCCTGGACTTGGTCATTTCCTGCTGCTTTATCATCGGCATCATAACCCATCGGCAACTCCCTTGTCCACCGGTCATTACTTCTTCACCTGCCGATCCAAGTTCTATTAACTTTCTAGATATGTGTCAAAAAATGGTGTCAAAAAATACTAGTAAGTCCGTGGTTATTATGTTCTTTGGTTTGCGACTCTTAGAGTACTTAGATTCTTGGTTATTCTTGGACTAGAGTTGCATGTCGTGTGTAGACGTGGTGTTTAGACACAATCGCACATAGATATCCTCCTACTGGCCGGGCAAGGATAGTTCGCGGGGAGTGACCCAATCGTCTTGATGAATTTATAGCTTCCTGTCATGCTAGTTAGGACTGGTAGGACGTAAGAGCTAGTTTAGAGTGCTCTTTGCAAGTACTTTAGCCTAGTTCGTCCCCTCTAGAACACTATTAGCATAACTTACCATAGGTTTGAACTAGAACCCTTGGATGTCTTCTCAATAGCCCCTTAGTTCCCTTGTTTCATACTCAGGGGTTAAGTTTAGCCTTGGTTAGTCATTGCATGCTTTCTCCTTGTGGATAAACAAATACGATACTCGAGATATCTTTCCCAGGTGAAGTGCTACTTCGGTATATTCGTGCGCTTGCAGATTATTTCTTTGATTCTTCTGTATTGCGTAATAAATACCAACAAGCATTTCTAGCGCTGTTGCCGGGGAGAAAGATGTCCGTTGAGATAAGTTAAGACTAAGCTTCACCTTGTAATATACTTTTATCTTTTATCTTTATACCTTTTCCTTTTGTTTTCTATCCTTATGTATATTCAAAATTCCACTCATATATATCAGTATCATGCACCCATGAGTGCAAGCCTAGAGCCACTAGAGCCTTTAATTACCACACCTAGCTATGAGCTGCGCCCATGCCTTGTTGCAATAGGTCAAGACCAACCCATTTGTAGAACCTAGATCCTATCTTTTATGGAAGGTAATGAATCTTTGGCCACAATCCTATCTTTTATGGAGGGTAATGAACCTGTGTTTACATAGTGGGAATGTTTCAATCTCCTTATAAATTTTGGTTCAGACCTAGCATTACTAACACCCATGCATTATGACCTCAGTCTTAGTAATGATTCCATGAAATCCCTAGATATGACCTTTGGAGTCACTTTCCTTTCTCTATCTGCTAGTGAAGCAAGGTTTGTCCTTGATCATATAAATGGGCACACTCCTTGCATCATTAAGAATCACGATGAACTCTTAGAGGAAGATAAGGAATCAACCCCCAAACAAGAAGAGGAAGTTTCGATAGCCAAATTATAACCATTTGAATTCCATAACTTGGCTATCAATCCCAAACCATATGTACTCCAAATTCCTTCAAGGGAAGAAGAAATTCTACCCTTGGACATGCATTCTGATGATGAGTTTTGGGAGGAGCTTGATCTTCCTGCTCCATAAGAGACCTCCAAGTGTAGATACATTGAATCCCCATAGGAAGGTATCACTTAAGAAGCATCTTAAGGAATATCTAGAAAGACTCAAGGATGACATTTTGAATGATGCCATAGAAGGAGAGCAAAGCCATCTAGAAGCCACTCATATCTCTTCTCCTTCTATGCCAACACTAGATACAAAAACTAAACTAATCTTTAATACCATCCTTGTCCTGTATGAGTCCTCTTGTGCTCTTTCTCTTGAGACTCATGATGATCCTAGTGATCCACAAAGACATCCAAATCATAGGATTCATCAAGACCATCGAGAAGAACAACATCAATGGCTAGTGAGCATTCAAAACCTATATGCTATTGCCATTGAGTGGATGGACAAAGCCATAGATGAGACCAATCCAAGAGACAACAATGCAAAGAGTTTTGAACAATCAAAAAAATCAACACTGGAGTTTGAAAACGATGGAGACATCAGTGAGCATGGAAGCCATTTAATAAACACCACATCTAGTTTTTTCTCATTTGAGAAATCTCCTGATTCAATTGGTCTCTGCAATTTTGCCACACATGAGATCTTCACCCCCTCACACTTGATGATCTAAAAGATTTAAAGGGGAGGTTGTAGATACACATGTCTATCATAAATTTTGTAGATCTCGTTGTGCTGGCCTTGTCTTGAGATATACGCACACAAGTTTGTGTTGGAGGGGAAACCACTTCACCAAAACACATTTTGAAGGTTTCCCAAGGATGAAACTTGTGTCCTAAAACAAGCAGTTTTGAGACCATAACATGAGTGTTCACCCATTTGATCGTAATACCCTTGCGAAGTGAGCATAGAGATATAATTGAAAATATACCTTCGGGTATTCTTATCACTAATCTTTCCAAGTTTGAGCAAAGAGGACAAAGGAATGATGAATATAGGTATGTGCAACCAATCATCATGAAACATTAATTGAATTTGTCCAATCTTGATTTTTGCAAAATTAAAGCTTGGGGGAGTGATTTCCATGAAAACATCTATTGTTACATGACCTTGGTTTACGCTACCTTTAAGACATGCTCAATTTGCTAAAACACCAATCATGCTCTTTCATCTCCATTTGTGTATATCTCTATAGCGCTTACATGCTACCTTTGTCTATCATAGTAAATTTTGGTTTAGAAGTACTGCACATACTTCTATTGGCTTTTAAATTAAGCATGGTGCTTAGGTTAAGTATCCTTCTGTAATCAAATTAGACATGGAGTCTAGTTTGGTTATTGAGCTAAAAACTACTTTAGACAATGGTATACTTTGTTGGACTAACCCCTACAGGAAAACTCTTCAAACCAAATTGGGAAGGTCCTGAGATGAACTCACTATAGAGATGAAGCAAGGCGCATGAACTTCAACCACTTTGCACAAGGGGAGACATAGCTAGTAAAAGAGGAGTGCCTACACGAGAGCACTCACTCCATTGAACAAGGTGAACAGATTTCCATTGTGCCATTGAACACCATCATGGAGGAACTCGAGTGCAGTTTTACTCGTAGCCTCTTGTTAACCATTAATCAACGGGAATCAAGAGAAACTGACATGAGAAGAGCATGCAACTTTCTGCACCCTCACTTCCTGGATTGAAAGGTTGATGCAAGAAGGAAGGACAACTCATCTAAAGGATCCAACTGGGTTCTTCCACCTCCCATGCTCCCATCACTCCGTCACACTAGTTTGCAATCTCTCAATCCACTATTACTTTATTTCTTTAAGTTTGATTTATTCCACAACTCCCATATATGAATCAAACATAAGATAAAAAGAAAAAATATATAAAATCAATCCTCTACAAACAAAGCAAAAGTTGAACTGCTAACATGATCAAACAAACTTCATTGTAGCATAGAAGGTGACATTTAGCTGTATGACAACGCTACCCATGTTATCTTTTGTATATTCCTTCGGGTATGTGTCATCCACTAATGATTTGCAGGAAAACAAAAGAAAAAGAGAAATAGAGAAAAGAATGGCATGACAAAAAGGCAAGAAGGATGGAGTGCAAGGAAAGGGAACAAGTTGTTCGTCAACAAGATCGATGACCTACCAAACAAGGGAAGCTACCACAAGGTGCTACGGGATCAACAAGCTCCAACACTGAAGGTAACACCTCTGGTTAAATGATCATAATTTTAAATTCTTTTCCCATGATTCTGGTATGCACATAAATGAAGAACCAAATATGTTTGAGTTGTAACTTCACTTGATCCAACTTGATTAAGTCAACATGTTCAATTCTTTATGTTTTGTTGATGCAAAAGTAAATCTGTAAACACAAAGGGCTAATACCCGATTTCGATGTTGAGGCGTGCCAGCCGATTTGAACTAGCAATCGACAAAGGTGATAACTCGAATACTTTGGTCCTGACAACAGTGATGCGCCCAGATGTCACAGCCAAGAGGTATTCACGCGGAAGTCGAGAAATTCATCGAGTATTGCTTGTTGAATCCCTGAGAACTCATAAACAAAACAAAAATATGTGAGTTGACGAAGTCATCAAAAGTAGATGCAAAAGTAGATGTAAAACTTGTGTATGATATTAATTGATTGTTTTCTTACATTGCTGCTAGGTCTATATTTATACCCTGACCTAAAGAGTTACAACCGTATACGACTAGAATTTAATTCTTAAACAAAACAAGACTCTTACATAAGGCATACTTTAATAAATATGGAAAACAACCATCTATCTATTCCAGTGTCTGCTTCAATTACGATGAAACCTTTCATCGGCTCTGCTTCATTGGCATATCCTTGTTGCCTCCTTAGAAACTTCCACACCTTTCTTCATCAGCATCAGCGATCATCGACATCGGCGATCAATCGGCAATGATCAGTAACTACCGTCTCAACCCTCAGGCCAACGACATCCTCCACCTGTTAGCCTGTCATCGGCATCATCGGCAATCGACAATCTTCTTATCGGCTTGACACAGCATTTTCCTGACTACCGATCAGTTCCTCTTGACCATCCTGACTTATGCCTAAAAATGGTGTCAACACATGCCCCAATTTTGGAGAATAAAATTATTAATGCTCCAAAATTCTCTCCAGATAATTACGACCTTTTCATAATCACTTTCCTTTCGGTAAAAAATTATTACCAAATCCAAACAACTTTAATCATGACTTCCATATCTCAGTAAATATCTCAAATCTTCCAACCATCCGAGCCGAATCATATAGAAAAACGCTCATCGACAACTTTTCTGTTAGGATAGATTACCAATGACCGACTAAAATATTGTGTACAGTGAAATGTCCCCAAAATTATGATTAGTTGCCATCAAATCACCTGCACAATCCCTTGATTATCGTGCGAACAGTTACCATATCCATCTGAACAACCTCGAATTTCACGGATACGGCAAAGAGATAAGACAAAATACCCCTACTCATCTCAACATATAAATACCTCCTTCCTCAGCACTCATCTTCTTGCGAGTTTATATACTTGGCATTTTCTTCCTATTTTTTCTGTCCTTTTGATCCCCAAACTCTAGGATTTCAGTGATAAGATTGTTATTCCCACTAAGCAACCTCACCTCCAATGCCTGAGTCCAATGGGTAATCCAGATCCTACTGATTTAATCAACACAGAAACCAACAGGATCCCCTTTAGAGCCAAAAACTTCTCCTTAGATCTATGGAAGGATACTTTCCGATCCTAGCCAAAACCAACTAAGGGATGGAAAGATTGGTTCTTGAGAGTCAGTGGGACAAATGAAGTGTACTGGGGGAACACAAACTAGACCAATGCATCAGACTCTCCATTGCTGATATGGAGAAGAATGAGTCAATGATGATAGCAGCTTCATACTTCTGGTTAGACACCCTCAATGCTTTTATATTTGGTCACAGCCCAGCTTCCCCTACACTTTCCGATGTCCTCATGCTTACTGACTTGGATATCTCAACTGCCGATGATGGTGGTATTTTTTACTAGAAAACTCAGTACAAAGTAGAAACCTGTAACATTAGTGGCTGGTCGGGATACATCTAGAAGTATCGGCAGACTGGATCGGTTGGCCAGAGAGAGCATGCCTTCTTTCTGAACATGTGGCTAGACAAGTTCATCTTCTACGGCCGATCAGTAGGGCCAACTTCTGTTTACCTATCGGCAGCAGAGCGACTAGCCAATGGTCATCGATTCCCCCTTGGCCGATACCTTCTGGGCTCTATCTATCACCTCCTCTATCAAGTAGCTGAGAAACTCCTGCTAGGTGAACCCATCGGCAACCTGGGAGGCCCTTGGTGGTTTATTAATGTGTTGCTCAACGACCATATGCATAAACGTCTGCAATGGGATTTCTTCACACAACAGTTCCCACGAGACATTGCTGAGGACTATGAGCTAGTAGAGGATGAATAGGCAACGCGCTCGCCCCTCAATTATGGCGAAGCCATCATAGTCCTTCCTGGGACCGATGCAAACGAGAACCAGATCGGCTGATTCATCCAAACATTTTACAATGGCCTTTCCAGGGATCATCGGGCTTGGATGCCTTACAAAGACAAAGAATCTAGATTTCCACTCACCTTCCATCCTGCCGATGACGCACTCAACAAGGATAATGACTTGATGATGGCAATCATCACCCCAAGAGCAATCCCAGTAAACAACTTCGGCAGTGGGAAGAATACCAACACAACTTATGAATTTTATAACCCATCAGCACTATCTCATCAACTAGCTTTTGGTCAGTTGCCCATTAAACTCTGCTATGCCGATGTGGTTAAGCCAAGGGAGACAATAACCAATGGACTCGAGTGGATCAGAGTAGCTCAACTCCAGCCAGATGCCGATACAACAGATGTTGATCTATCGGCTTGGGTCCTAGCCTCCTTCATTACGCAATCATATAAGTATTGGTGGGAAGAATGGAAAGAACATATGTTCAAGGTATCAGTTCATATGTACCAGAACATGATCGACCCCAAGCATGAAATCCCTAACGACGTTGTTAGTTTTTTCTGATACTCAGTCCTTTCATCAGTTTTAACTTTATTGGCAACTTACTTCTTTATTTCAACAGGTCGATGATCCAGCACCAACAGTGAGCAAAAGTGGGCGGCCGATCGATCTTCATCCAATATCTCCAGTCTCTTTGATTGGCCACAATGCCCCCAGCCTAGCAGTCCTAATGCACCGAGGTGTTCGTTTCAAGAAGATGACCACTAAACGGTCGAAAACCTCTCCATCGGTAGCTGCTACCACTCTGGCACAAGCTTTCAAGGTAAATCTTCAATTTTTTCATTATTCTGATTCCATCCCATACTTACATTATTTTTTCAGGGTGCATCGGCTACGACTAGAACGTTATCGGTAACTTTGCTCCACATTAGATACTTTCACTTTTCAATGAATTCCAAAATACTGCTCTGCTCTCATATTTAACTTACCGAATTTTAAATTTTGTGACAGCAAATTGGTGCATCGGCAAAGGCCAAAGGTACTCAATCGGGTGCCGATGCCCCCCCCCCAGTCGACGACTAGCCAAGCTCCGCCTAAGAGGAAAGCACCAAAAAGCACCAAGAGTCAATCGAAGCGGTAGAAAGCAGCACCATCCTCTTCGCCTCATCGAGCGCCTCAGACTCAAACAACACCATCCTCTCCGCCTCATCCAGCGCCCCAGACTCAAACAGATCTGGCCGATGCACCTAAACAGATCACTGATCTAGTTGACCAAGGCATGTCATCGGCCGTTATTCCCGAGCAGACCATCGTTATTTCCCCTCAAGGTAAAGTATCAATCACACAATTATTACCGATGGACCTTTATATAAATACCGTCGTCACCCTTAGTTTTTTCAGTTGAAAGCATTCCATCGGCAACTCCGGCCGATCAGAGCACGGTACAAGTCACATCTCCAAGCTAGAGGCAAGAAATTTCTCTGAAACAAGTAAGCCACCCGAACTGCTAGACTTTGTACCATTCATACTTAGTTTTTACTAACTCATCCTCCCCTTTGTTTCTAGGAACAAGATTCCCCTGATAGCTTGTTTTCTTTTGCCATCAACATTTCTGATGACGAAGGTGAAGAGGCAAGTTCCTCATTGGCGCTTGGAATCGCATCGACGGAGATCAAGTCCAAACTAGAAAATTTACTAGCCTTATTACAACAAGACACGGCTCAGCTAGTGGATGACTCTGATCAGGCCAAGGCTATCTTGAAGACTCTCCGCGGCTAGATTCCTGTCGATACTGAGGAGATGCTTTTTCAAGCTGCCCACCGGGAGAGCCGTCAACTTCAGTACCAAAAGGCCGTTCAGCGCCTTGCCGATAGAGCCACGCATACCTAGCTCAAAGAGGAGATTCTACAAGTGAAGCACGCCACCGATGAGAAGCATAAGAGCATCGGCATTTTGCATCCCTCAGGTGTCGAACTAAAACAGAGAATCTTTGATCTATCGGCAAAGAGAGAGGCTCTGCTCGCTGAACTCAAACAAGTGGAGGAAGCTTTGACCCAGGCCCGACAGGAAGAAAGTCAACTGCCTAACGTGCTCAGAAATCTTTAGCAAGAGAGGGATGCCCAAGCTCGCAAGGCACTACAAATGAAGAAGAAACTGAAACTAGTAGGTTCGGCTGATGAAGACACCAAAGAGATAGAAGAAGCTAATTAGATCCGTCTACGTGCGATATTGGCCATCCAAGCTCTGCTAAATATGTGAACTTCTCCATCAGCAGCATGTTTCGTTGGTTCTTTTGAGAACACTAGCATTTGATCCAGCTGATAGGATTGTTATCGGCACTTAATCTCCTTATGCGTTGATTCAGATACACTAATATTTTGTCCAGCCGATAGGATTGTTATCGGCACTTAAACGTTTCATGCATCGACCAAGATACTAGGATAATATCTTTTTAAGTATTTTCCGTTTAATGCTCTGGGAAATTCAACTCCTTCGAGTGTCTCCAAAATATATGCATTGCCAGGAGCAGATCGACTTATCCGATAAGGACCTTCCCAATTAGGAGACCATTTTCCAAATTTTGAACTTTTAGTCCCAATCGGTAGAATCAATTTCCAAACTAAATCTCCATCGACAAACTCTTTAGCTTTTACTTTCTTATCATACCACTTAGCTACTCTCTTTTTATTCTCCTCTATGCTGATCAAAGCTTTCAACCGATGCCCTGCCAAATCCTCCAACTCATCTTTCATCAAAATAGTATAATCATCGGCAGTCAATTGATCTTGAGAAAACATTCACCTAGAACCAGTTTTAACCTCCCAAGGTAGTACCGCATCATGCCCATATACCAATTGATAAGGTGACACTTTGGTTGCACCATGACATGCCATCCGGTACGACCACAAGACTTCATTTGACAGTGTATGCCATCGCCTAGGATTTTCCTCATTTTTTCACTTGATGAGCTTAATAATTCCTTTGTTAGAAGCCTCAGCCTGCCCATTAACTTGAGCATAACAAGGAGAAGAGTTTAACACTTTAATCCCCATACCAATTGCGAATTAATCAAACTCCCTAAATGTAAACATGGTACCCTGATCGGTAGTGATTGTTTGAGGAATACCAAATTAGTAAACAATATGCTCCTTCACAAAATCAATCATATTGGCCGATGTCACTTTCTTCAAAGGAATAGCCTCAACCCACTTGGTGAAATAATCAGTGGCAACAAGGATAAACTTATGCCCTTTACTCGATGGCGGATAAATTTGACCGATGAGATCAATAGCCCAGCCCCAGAATGGCCAAGGTTTAATAATAGGATTCATAGCTGATGCGGGCGCCCTTTGAATATTTCCAAACTTCTAACATCCTTGGCGTCCTTTGAAATATTTGAAGCAATCCTCAAGAATAGTCGGCCAGTAATATCCATTCCTTCTAATCATCCACTTCATTTTAAAAGCTGACTGATGTGCTCCATACACTCCTTCATGGATTTCACCCATCAATGTTTTGGATTCATCATCACCAAGACATTGAAGCAGAATTCCATCCACAGTACGATAATACAGTTCATCATCAAGGAGCACATACTTGGTAGCTTGAAATCTAATATGTCTTTCAACTTTCTTAGAGGGATCTCTTAGGTAATTAACAATTTCTTTTCTCCGATCATTGGCACTGATTGCCGAACACCCCCAAGACGGGTTGATACCCCAAAGCATGTTGAGCCAACCGATTAGCTTCCTCATTATGTAATCGGGGAATATGTTCTAAATGGAAATCCTTAAATTCCTTTAATAACTGTAAACATCTTTCATAATAAGATATCTAAATCTCACTTCGGCATTCATAAACCCAAGCCAACTGATTTATAACAAGTATAGAATCACCGAAGATTTCAACTACATCAGCATGAACTCCCCTCAACAACTCTAATCCTTTGACCAAAGCTTGGTACTTAGCCTGATTATTTATTGATGTGGCAACAATCGGCAAAGAAAATTCATACTTCTTTCCTCGAGGAGAAATCTACACTATACCGATGCCTGCCCCCTGATGACACGTGGACCCATCAAAGAAAAGCGCCCAAGGAGCAACTTCCAAAGAATTCACCAAACCGCAATGTTGAGTAACAAAATCGGTCATAATTTGTCCCTTGACCGCTTTAGCCGATTCATAACGTAGGTCAAACTCTGACAATGCCAATATCCATTTGCTGATTCTACCACTCATAATCAGCATTGACAACATGTATGTGACTACGTCATCTTTGCATATAATAATACACTCGGCCGATAGCAAATAATGCCTTAGTTTAGTACAAGAAAAATACAGACATAAGCATAATTTTTCAATAGCCGAATACCTCGTCTCAGCATCTACCAATCTCCTACTTAAATAATAAATCACACGTTCTTTCCCCTCAAATTCTTGAATAAGAGCTGAACCGATAACTGTATCATCGGTTGATAAGTACAACGTGAAGGGCTTCCCATGTTGTGGTGGAACCAACACTGGAGGATTCGTCAAATAACTTTTAATCTCATCTAACGCCAACTGTTGCTCTTTTCCCCACACAAACTTTTGATCGGCTATTTGCTTGAGCAAAGGACAGAAGGCCTTTATCTTACCCGATAAATTAGATATAAATCGCCTAATAAAATTGATCTTGCCGATCAGAGATTGGAGCTCAATCTTATCGGCAGGAGCGACTACCTTGTTGATTGCATCAATAGACCTCCTACTAATCTCAATTCCTCTCTGATGCACCATGAAACCCAAAAACTGGCATGCCGATACACCAAACGCACATTTATTAGGATTCATCTTTAAACCATGCTTCCTTGTGCACTCATGTATCTTCCATAAATTGGCTAAATGTTTGATGAAATCTCCAGACTTAACCACCACATCATCAATATAAATTTCCACCAAAGTGTCAATGAATTCATGGAAGATAAAATTCATGGCCCTTTGATAAGTAGCACCAGCATTTTTCAAACCAAAAGTCATGACTATCCATTCAAATAACCCAACATGACCAGGACACCTAAATGAAGTCTTGGGAATATCTTCTTCAGCCATGAATATTTGATTATACCCTGCATTGCCATCCATGAAGCTAATAATCCGATGTTCGGCCACAGCATCAATCAAAAAATCGGCAACTGGCATTGGATAACCATCCATTGACGTAGCTTTGTTAAGATTTCTAAAGTCAATGCACACACGAAGCTTTCCATTCTTTTTTTAAACAGGAACAACATTAGAAATCCACTCCGCATACCAACACTGTCGAATAAACTTAGCTTCGATGACTTGCGGGTCGCCAACACCAGCCTTGCCCGCTCTCACAGGGAGATCGAGAGGGCCAACACCGATTTGGTTGGTCAAAACACTGCTCTAGAGGAGAAGATTCGTGGTAAGCTTCTTTATACTTTCACACTTCTTTTTGCAAGGTATTTTTTGGTGTTGTCTAATTTCCTCGCATCGGTCTTTGTAGGGCTTAAGGACGAGCTTCTGGCTGCCCAGGTCGAGGCCCGCTCCGCCAAGGATCAGCTCGAGGGGGAGGTTGCTTTGAACGGTCGACTAAGGACCGCGATAAGCGATCTCTCGGCCTCCTAGGAGCTCGAGCCTGTGGATGAGTCAAGGGAGGAGGCTCAAGGCGACGCGCTGGTCGATCAGCTGTGCTACCTAGGCGCCACGCTGAGGGATCGAGTGCGGGACGCTCATCATACCGGGGTGAAGCGGGCAATGGCGGTTGTCTGCTCAGGCTTTTCCTACGATATGGAGGTGGTGTCCCACGGCTTCGTCACCGACATTTCTAAGACCGACATAGAGAACGAGGAGAGGCTCCACGCCTTGATCGACGACGCGGAGGTCCCTGGAGAAAGGATGGCGAGGCTGTTCGTGCCAGAAGTACTTCCTCCCGAGACTAGCCCGGGTGCGGATGATAGTGGTGAGGGCGGAGATGCGCATTGAGGCCTGCGAGCCTATGCTGGGTGTCAAGACCCACTATAAAGTATAAGTGATACATTGTGCTTTGAATGGTTTTCTATGATTTGTGAATATTTGCTTATTTTTGTGCTCGACATTCCTTTGTTCCCTCGTTCGGTCTTTTGTTAAGGCGGCCTTGATTGCCTCAAGGGTGAGGCAGTGAGTAGAGTTACCATAGCCCGGGGGCATAGGAGTTCTCAGGCTCGTTGTCTCTCGGCCTTTAAGGGGCTCGAGGTGCCTTTACTACTCGACCGTGCGAGGTTTACTTATAGGAAAGAAAAAATCGTTCGGTTTTTAGGAACTTGGGGGGTCCCCCTGCTAGCCCCCGAGGGAGTATCGATTATGATAGGTCATAGTTGGCACTCCCTTCTAACGTCGAGACCTTGACCGGCGAAAAAGTAAATTGCTCGAGGAAAAGATCTCGTTTATTCATGCATTCATTCATAGGATCTCGGTACAGAATGTACATAAAAGCATAAAACTTTGAAACTCCAGGGGTAGAATCGACGTAGCTGTTCGATGTTCCATGCGTTGGTGAAGACTGCCCCTTTTTCGTCCGCGAGCTTGTACGTCCCTATCTTTAGAACCTCGGCCACCACGTATGGGCCTTCCCAGGGTGGGCTCAGCTTGTGGCGTCCTTGGTTGCTTTGCCGTCGCCATGGGACGAGATCGTCCACGTTCAGGTCCCTTTTGCGCATGTGCTTGTCATGATAGCGTCGAAGCTTCTGCTGGTACCTGGCGGAGTTGAGGAGGGCCATGTCTCGAGCTTCCTCGAGCTGATCGACTGCGTTCTCTCGAGTCTCCTTATTCATCTGCTCGTTGTAGGCCTTGAGTCCGGGTGACCCATACTCAAGATCCGTTAGAAGCACGGCCTCGGAGCCGTAGACCATGAAGAATGGGGTATATTTCGTGGCCCTGCTAGGCGTCGTCCTTAAACTCTATAGGACCGAAGAGAGCTCTTCGACCCATTTCTTGCCGAATTTCTTCAACCGGTTGTAGATTCTTGGCTTGAGCCCCTGCAATATCATGCCGTTGGCACGCTCGACCTGGCCGTTAGTTCAAGGATGAGCAACTGCAGACCAGTTCACACGGATGTGATGCCGGTCACAGAAGTCCAAGAACTTTTTGCCAGTGAACTGGGTGCCGTTGTCGGTGATGATGACATTGGGTATCCCAAACCGGTGGATGATGTCGGTGAAGAAGTGGACGGCCTGCTCAGAGCGGATGTTCGTGATGGGTCGAGCCTCGATCCATTTGGAGAATTTCTCCACGGCCACAAGCAAATGGGTGTACCCTCCTGCCGCTTTTTGTAGAGGGCCTACGAGGTCGAGACCCCACACCGCAAATGGCCACATGATGGGGATCATCTGGAGAGCATGAGCGGGAAGATGGGTCTGCTTCGCATAGAATTGACACCCGTGGCACGAGCGCACGAGCTCTATGGCATCAGCTACGGCCGTTGGCCAGTAGAAGCCTTGTCGGAAAGCGTTCCCTACGAGGGTCCGTGGAGCAGCGTGGTGGCCGCAAGCCCTCGAGTGCAGATCCTCGAGGAGCTTTCGACCTTCTTCTATGGTGATGCAGTGCTGTAGGATCCCGGTCGGGCTTCGTCGATATAGTTCGTTGCTTTCGCCGTAGATCACGTACGATTTAGCCCGCCGAGCGATACGGCGGGCCTCAGATCGGTCTTCTGGTAGCTCACATCGAATCAGGCAATCGAGAAACGGCGTGCGCCAGTCGAACAGTCGACCGGGACGCTGTTCCACTTCCATCACTTCTGCTGCCGCTAGCAGGGCTTCGATAGCGTTGGTTGGACGAGGGGCGTTGGTTTCGACGTCAGCTCCCGAGCTCAAGTCGACGGATGGCTCGTGCAGATCTCTCGAGAATGCGTCGGGCGGGACCATGCCTTGAGTCGATGCGATCTTGGCAAGCTCGTCGGCCGCCTCGTTGTAGCGTCGGGCGATGTGGACGAGCTCGAGGCCATGGAATTTGTTCTCAAGTCGATGTACCTCCTTGCAGTATGCCTCCATCTTTGGATCATGGCAGCTCGAGGCCTTCATTACCTGATCGATGATGAGTTGAGAGTCGCCTCGAACGTTGAGGTGCCGAACCCCTAGCTCGATGGCGATCTTCAGCCCATTGACAAGGGCCTCGTACTCTGCGACGTTGTTAGATGCAGAGAAATGTATCCTAATGACATACCTCATATGGATGCCGAGGGGTGAGATGAACAGCAGACCTGCCCCAGCTCCCATCTTCATGAGAGATCCGTTGAAGTACATCGTCCACAGCTCTGCTTGAACTTGAGCCAGGGGGAGCTGAGAGTCCGTCCACTCCGTGACAAAGTCTGCCAGAGCTTGAGATTTGATGGCTTTGTGGGGCGCATAAGTGAGGGTCTCACTCATGAGTTTGACCGACCATTTGGCGATTCTTCCTTTGGCCTCCCGACTTCAGATGATCTCTCCTAAGGGGAAGGACGATACCACCGTGATAGGGTGACCAAGGAAGTAGTGTTGCAGCTTGCGTCGAGCGAGGATCACTGCATTGATTAGTTTCTGGATCTGTGGGTACTGTACCTTGGTTTCTTATAGCACTTCGCTGATGAAGTAGACCGGCCTCTGGACTGGCAGTGCATGTCCTTCTTCCTGTCTTTCGACCACCACTGCAGCACTGACCACCTGGGTCGTTGCAGCAACGTATAGAAGTAGAGGTTCTGTGGACTGAGGTGGAACTAAGACTAGGGCGGAGGTCAATCTTTTCTTCAGGCTATCGAGGGCCTCCTCGGCTTCGAGGGTCCATGAGAAACGCTCAGCCTTTTTCAAGAGCTGGTACAGCGGCAATGCCCTTTCCGCTAACCTCAAGATGAAACGGCTTAGCGCCGCCAAACACCCCGTGACCTTTTGTACCCCCTTGACGTCTCGAATCGGCCCATCCTCCCAATGGCCAAGACCTTTTCGGGATTGGCCTCGATGCCGCGCTGGGATCCCAAGAGCATGCCTCGAGGCACACCAAAGATGCACTTCTCGGGGTTGAGCTTGATTTTGTTGGCGCGTAGACAACCGAAAGCTATCTCGAGGTCCTGAATCAGGTCACCTCGTTTCTTCGATTTGATGATGATGTCGTCGATGTATGCCTCGACCGTCGACCCTATATGCTCGCCAAACACGTGGAGCATGCATCGTTGGTATGTTGCCCCATCGTTTCGGAGCCCGAACGGCATGGTCACGTAACAGTACATCCCAAAAGGCGTGATGAAAGATGTCGCGAGCTGATCAGATTCTTTCATTTTTATTTGATGGTAACCAGAGTATGCATCAAGGAAAGAAAGGGTTTCACATCCGATGCGTGGTAAAGGGAAAGGAACATTTGGACATGCTTTATTTAAACTTGTGTAATCGACACACATCCTCATCTTCCCATTCTTTTTCTTAACTAATATAGAGTTTGCTAACTAGTCGGGATGGTGAACCTCCTTGATGAATCCGGCCGTCAAAAGCTTGTGGATCTCCTCGCCAATGATCTTGCGCTTCTCCTCATCGAAGCGACGCAGCCGCTGCTTCACTGGCTTGGAACCGGCTCGAATTTCCAAGGATTGCTCAGAGACTTCCCTCAGTATGCCTGGCATGTCCGAGGGACTCCATGCAAACATGTCGGTGTTCACATGGAGAAAGTCGACGAGCACGACTTCCTATTTGGGGTCGAGGTCGGCGCTGATCGTCAGCACCTTGTCGTCGAAGCCGTTGGGGTTGAGCAGGATCTTCTTTGTGCCTTCTGCCAGCTCGAAGCTGCCCGCATGACGCTTGGGTTCAGGAGCTTCTGTAGCAAAGGCCTCGAGCTTCGATGCAAGCTCGGTGGAGCTCTTGACAGCTTCTCCATACTCGACGCACTCGACGTCGCACTCGTACGCATGCTCGTAGGAGGAGCTGACGGTGAGGACCCCCTTCGGCCCGGGCATCTTCAGCTTCAGGTAGGTGTAGTTGGGGATAGCCATGAACTTGGCGTAGCTCGGCGCCTGATGATTGCGTGGTACGTGCCTCGAAATCCCACCACCTCAATGGTGAGAACCTCCTTTCTGAAATTGGTTGCCGTGCCAAAACAGACCGACAGGTCGATTCGACCTACCGGCAACACCTTCTTTCCAAGCACGACACCATGGAAGCCGCCCGCGCTTGGTTGGAGCTGTGTCTTTTTGAGGCCGAGGAGGTCAAGGGTCTCGAGGTAGATGATGTTCAGGCTGCTGCTGCCATCCATCAGCACTTTCGAGAGTCTGGCGTTGACGATGATGGGGTCGACGACGAGTGGGTAGACGCTAGGGGCGACTACCTTGTCGGGATGGTCGCCTTGATTGAAGGTGATGGGGGTGTTCGACCAGTTGTGGTACTGGGGCACCGCCATCCTTGCCGCAAAGACCTCACAGCACTCCCTTTTGCGCTGCCTTGCAGTTATCTGCGTCGAGGGTCCGCCGTAAATCATGTAGCAGTCGTGGACGGCTGGGAAACCCTCGTCTTCTTCGTCGTCCCCCTTGGCCGCTCCTTTCTTTCTTTTGGTCGTCCTTCTTAAACCCCAGGCCGTCGAAGTGTCTTTTCAGCATGCGGCAGTCTTCAAGCCTATGGTTTGCCCCTCCCTTATGGTAAGGGCAGGGTTCCTTTAGCATCTTGTCAAAGATAGCCCCCTCAGGGGGCCCTCGAGGTCTTTTATGATCCTTGGCAGCGACGAGATCGTCGTCGAGGGCCTCCCGTTGGAACGACTGTGCTTTCTTCTTCTTGTTGTTCTTCTTGGGTCCTCGACTGGGGCCCTCATCGTCATCGGCTGGTGACTTCCCTTTGCCTCCTTCGCAGCTGAAGAAAGCGCCAACCGCTTCCTTCCCTGCTGCGTAGTTTGCCACTATGTCCATTAGCTCATCGACGGTCTGAGGGCGATTCCGGCCCAATTCCCGCACCAAATTTCGGCTAGTGGTGCCCGAGACAAAGGCTAGGATGATGTCATGGTCTGGGATGTGCGGCAGCTCGGTGCGCTGCTTCGAGAAGCATCGAGCGTACTCTCGGAGAGTTTCTCTTGATTTTTGCTTGCACTTGCTGAGGTCCCATGAGTTGCCGGGCCGTATGTAGGTCCCCTTGAAGTTGCCCTCGAATACTCTGACCAAATCGACCCAATCGTGGATCTGGTTGGCCGGGAGCTCTTCGAGCCATCTGTGGGTGGTGTCGGAGAGGAAAAGTGGCAACTATCGGATGATGGCTCGATCATCGGCTTGGGCGCCTCGCAATTGAGAGGCTAGCCGGAAGTCTGCCAGCCACAGTGCAGGCTTGGTTTCACCGTTGTATTTAGCAATGCTAGTCGGGGGTCGAAACGGGCTAGGCAGCTGCATGCTGTGGATTGCTCTGCTGAACACGCGAGGGCCCGGCGGTTCTAGGGCCATCCGGTCCTCGTCGCTGTCGTATCGCCCGCCGCGGTGGGCACTGTAACCGCGCTCCTCTACATCCCCATGTCGACGGTGACGATACTTGTTGAAGTCGTGTCGTGCGTCGTGTCGCCGTTGATTATCGATGGGGTGGTTTTGGACAGGCGCTGTCCTCTTTCCTCGAGGGGGTGGTTGCTGATGGACCGACACCTCCTTCTTGTTTCGGGCCGGCTCATCACATCTCTCGATGGCTGCTCCTCAGTGTCGAGAGGGTGAGCTCTCAGCCTGTTGGACAGCCGCCACTTGAAGCAGAGTCTGCACCTCGTCTCGAATTCGCCGCGCTTGGGAGTTCGAGGGTTTAGGCATGTTACGTAGCAGCATTGTTGCTGCCACGACGTTCTGGCCTGCTCGGGGGAAGTGGCTGACGGGTTACTCTGGTTCCCCATCCCTGACGATCTGTCGACGTACCTCTCGAGCTCGTCTACGGGCGCTTCCGCCAGGCGGGTATGGTTGGTCCTGCTCGAGGATCTGCTCGAGCTGGACAAGGTGCTCGCTATCGTCGTCGAGCTTTGCTTTGAGCTCCCGTAGCTGCGCAAGTTGCTTTGCTTTGTCTTCCTGCGGTGGGGGGTCGACCTGACCATCATTCCCAGGCGTCCTGGGGTCCTCCCTTGCTACAGGGGCTCGACCGCCGGCGATGGTGTCTTGTGTTTCCTCGGTGGTTTCTACCTCCCCGTCGACGTTGAAGCATTCCCTAGTGGGGTCGTAGCTATCGGATTTAGAGTCGGGGTCTGGCTTGGCGGCGTAGAAGCATCCACGTCTTTCCTCCAGTAGCCGCTGCCTGAGCGAGGTGATCGTGTATCACCCAGGTCCTAGGCGTCGGAGGCCTCGCTCCTGGGAGAAATCCGGTAACTCGGCCGCTTGCTGCTGCAGCGTCGCGTGGGAGGACCATTGGTCGCTCCACGTACGTCTAGGCGTTTGGACATATCCTCCTGGCGAGCGACGCCGCGGCGTTGTCCAGACCGAATGGTGGTGCTCTTCTTGAGGTGAATAACCCGCGCGGAAGTAGCGTTGTGGGGGACGAGAGCGCGTGAGGCGCATCGTCACCCATCGTCGTCGCGCGATCCTCGTGACGTCGGGCCGTGGCACCCGCGGCTTCGTCGCGCGTGGTTGTCGGCTCCTGCGTCACCACCGACCTGGCACGAACCGGCGACTGTGAGGAGGCAGCATAGCAGCAGCGCTGTCCACGCCTCTTCTTGGGCGGGGAGGCATGGTGGTGAGGCCGTCTTGGAGCCCTCAGTCGTGCGGGCGCAATGCGAGCTCCTTCCGGTCCTTTGACCGAGAGCAGGATCATGTCGTAGCCGAAACTGGTAGACATGAACTCGAGGCTCCCGAACCAAATCACCGTGGAGTGTGGAATCTGTGAAACGAGAGTGGCCATCTAGAAAGAGATGGGAAATCAGCGAAAAAACACGTAGGACCCCTACCTGGCACGCCAACTGTCGGTGTTTTCCCCCCGGGGGTCACACCAACGAGTAAAACTTATGTGTGTGCTCCCCTGTCTAGATGGTGATGCAAGAAAGACACAAAAATTTATCCTGGTTTGGGCAAGAGAAGGCCCTACGTCCAGCGGGGGCGGAGACTGTTTGTATTATCTTGCACCTAAGTGCTTGTACAGGGGTGAATACAAGTTGGTAAGATGTGGATGGATGGAGATGGAGTATGGTTGCTCTTCTACGTATGTCTTGTGTCCCCTATCCTTTCCTGAGCCTCCCCTTTTATAGTCTCAAGGGGAGACCTAGGTTACATGCGTAGGTGACAGAGTAGGGGTCGATAGGAGTGTGGCGCGCTGACCTACTCGAGGCTTCCGTACCGGCGTGGCCTCGAGCTGTCTTGTTACCCAGTACCTGGATGATGATTACGCGTGCCACTGAATCCGGCTTCTGCGTGTCGTCCTGGATTGGCTCAACCGTGGGCACGCCTGTACGTCGTGGCTACAGTTGCGTCGAGGTGGTTGAGGTGCTATCTTTCGCTGTCTAACTCTTCTTAGGGAAGGAACACGCTCGCTCGAGGGTCTGATGCCGTGCAAGGCCTTGCTGACAGGAGCGTTGACTTTGGGCATCTCGAGGGGGTCGTGATGAGACGTTCTGTCCGCCTTGCTGTGCCCTGTCTGCTCTGACTCATCCGGTGGACAAGGCTGCAAAAATGGGCGATTGGATGGTTGCTTGCTTCCTATCACACTTCCCGTGGCTGTCGGGTTAGGTGGGAACGCGGAAGGACGCATTAAATGCCCTGGTTCCCGTACCCGCGTCAGGCGGCGGGCGGCATCCCCGCGCTCGAGGCCTGCCGATTCGTACGAGCCTGTTTCCGTATTCGACGGTCACCGTTTGGTCGAGCCCCAGCTGATTCGCACGACGCTCTTTCCATGTTCGAGGCCATGGTCGTTGTCTTGTTTTGATGATCATATATGCGATCGGGGGGCGTCGAGTCGGGGGCCTCAATATACACACGGGTGCTTTCGTCATGTCCGTCGGTTAGGGTACCCCTTACTGATACCCTCGACAAAAGGTGATAACTTGAATACTTTGGTCCCAACAACAGAGATACACCCGGATGCCACGGCCAAGTGGTATTCATGCAGAACTTGAGAACTCGCCGAGTTTGACTTGATGAATTCCTAAGAACTCCTAAGTAAAAAGAAAATAAGCGAGTTGACGAAGTCGTCGAAAAGTAGATGCTGGAATAGATGTAAAAACTTGTGTTTGATTGATTGAATTGTCTCCTACATTGCTACTAGGTCTATAGTCATACCCTGTCTTAAAGAGTTACAAACAAGTATGACTAGGATTCTATTTCCAAACTAAACGGAATCGGTATACAAAACAAACTCTAATAACTATGGAAATCATTAATTTATCTATCCTAGGCGATCGGCACACCACCATCATCTTCCTGATGATTCCTACACCTTCCTCCACTATCATTGGCATATCATCCTCCATCGGCATCGGCAACCGTTAACATCAGCCATCGGCACAGATCAACCATTATCCCTAGACTTGGTCATATCCTGCTGCTTTATCATCGGCATCATAACCCATCGGCAACTCCCTTGTCAACCAGTCATTACTTCTTCACCTGCCGATCCAAGTTCTATTAACTTTCTAGATACGTGTCAAAAAACGGTGTCAAAAAATACTAGTAAGTCCGTGGTTATTATGTTCTTTGGTTTGCGACTCTTAGAGTACTTAGATTCTTGGTTATTCTTGGACTAGAGTTGCATGTCGTGTGTAGACGTGGTGTTTAGACACAATCGCACATAGATATCCTCCTACTGGCCGGGCAAGGATAGTTCGCGCGGAGTGACCCAATCGTCTCGATGAATTTATAGCTTCCTGTCATGCTAGTTAGGACTGGTAGGACGTAAGAGCTAGTTTATAGTACTCTTTGCAAGTACTTTAGCCTAATTCGTCCCCTCTAGAACACTATTAGCATAACTTACCATAGGTTTGAACTAGAACCCTTAGATGTCTTCTCTATAGCCCCTTAGTTCCCTTGTTTCATACTCGGGGGTTAAGTTTAGCCTTGGTTAGTCATTGCATGCTTTCTCCTTGTGGATAAACAAATACGATACTCGAGATATCTTTCCCGGGTGAAGTGCTACTTCGGTATATTCGTGCGCTTGCAGATTATTTCTTTGATTCTTCTGTATTGCGTAATAAATACCAACAAGCTTTTCTAGCACTGTTGCTGGGGAGAAAGATGTCCGTTGAGATAAGTTAAGACTAAGCTTCACCTTGTAATATACTTTTATCTTTTATCTTTATACCTTTTCCTTTTGTTTTCTATCCTTATGTATATCCAAATTCCACTCATATATATCAGTATCATGCACCCATGAGTGCAAGCCTAGAGCCACAAGAGCCTTTAATCACCACACCTAGCTATGAGCTGCACCCATGCCTAGTTGCAATAGGTCAAGACCAACCCATTTGTAGAACCCAGATCCTATCTTTTATGGAAGGTAATGAATCTTTGGCCACAATCCTATCTTTTATGGAGGGTAATGAACCTGTGTTTACATAGTGGGAATGTTTCAATCTCCTTATAAATATTGGTTCAGACCTAGCCTTACTAACACCCATGCATTATGACCTCAGTCTTAGTAATGATTCCATGAAATCCCTAGATATGACCTTTGGAGTCACTTGCCTTTCTCTATCTGCTAGTGAAGCAAGGTTTGTCCTTGATCATATAAATGGGCACACTCCTTGCATCATTAAGAATCACGATGAACTCTTAGAGGAAGAGAAGGAATCAACCCCCAAACAAGAAGAGGAAGTTTCGATAGCCAAATTACAACCATTTGAATTCCATAACTTGGCTATCAATCCCAAACCATCTGTACTCCAAATTCCTTCAAGGGAAGAAGAAATTCTACCCTTGGACATGCATTCTGATGATGAGTTTTGGGAGGAGCTTGATCTTCCCGCTCCATAAGAGACCTCCAAGTGTAGATACATTGAATCCCCATAGGAAGGTATCACTTAAAAAGCATCTTAAGGAATATCTAGAAAGACTCAAGGATGACATTTTGAATGATGCCATAGAAGGAGAGCAAAGCCATCTAGAAGCCACTCATATCTCTTCTCCTTCTATGCCAACACTAGATACAAAAACTAAACTAATCTTTAATACCATCCTTGTCCTATATGAGTCCTCTTGTGCTCTTTCTCTTGAGACTCATGATGATCCTAGTGATCCACAAAGACATCCAAATCATAGGATTCATCAAGACCATCGAGAAGAACAACATCAATGGCTAGTGAGCATTCAAAACCTATATGTTATTGCCATTGAGTGGATGGACAAAGCCATAGATGAGACCAATCCAAGAGACAACAATGCAAAGAGTTTTGAACAATCAAAAAAATCAACACTGGAGTTTGAAAACGATGGAGACATCAGTGAGCATGGAAGCCATTTAATAAACACCACATCTAGTTTTTTCTCATTTGAGAAATCTCCTGATTCAATTGGTCTCTGCAATTTTGCCACACATGAGATCTTCACCCCCTCACACTTGATGATCTAAAAGATTTAAAGGGGAGGTTGTAGATACACATGTCTATCATAAATTTTGTAGATCTCGTTGTGCTGGCCTTGTCTTGAGATATACGCACACAAGTTTGTGTTGGAGGGGAAACCACTTCACCAAAACATATTTTGAAGGTTTCCCAAGGATGAAACTTGTGTCCTAAAACAAGCAGTTTTGAGACCATAACATGAGTGTTCACCCATTTGATCATAATACCCATGCGGAGTGAGCATAGAGATATAATTGAAAATATACCTTCGGGTATTCTTGTCACTAATCTTTCCAAGTTTGAGCAAAGAGGACAAAGGAATGATGAATATAGGTATGTGCAACCAATCACCATGAAACATTAATTGAATTTGTCCAATCTTGATTTTTGCAAAATAAAAGCTTGGGGGAGTGATTTCCATGAAAACATCTATTGTTACATGACCTTGGTTTACCCTACCTTTAAGTCATGCTCAATTTGCTAAAACACCAATCATGCTCTTTCATCTCCATTTGTGTATATCTCTATAGCGCTTACATGCTACCTTTGTCTATCATAGTAAATTTTGGTTTAGAAGTACTGCACATACTTCTATTGGCTTTTAAATTAAGCATGGTGCTTAGGTTAAGTATCCTTCTGTAATGAAATTAGACATGGAGTCTAGTTTGGTTATTGAGCTAAAAACTACTTTAGACAATGGTATACTTTGTTGGACTAACCCCTGCAGGAAAACTCTTCAAACCAAATTGGGAAGGTCCTGAGATGAACTCACTATAGAGATGAAGCAAGGCGCATGAACTTCAACCACTTTGCACAAGGGGAGACATAGCTAGTAAAAGAGGAGTGCCTACACGAGAGCACTCACTCCATTGAACAAGGTGAACAGATTTCCATTGTGCCATTGAACACCATCATGGAGGAACTCGAGTGCAGTTTTACTCGTAGCCTCTTGTTAACCATTAATCAACGGGAATCAAGAGAAACTGACATGAGAAGAGCATGCAACTTTCTGCACCCTCACTTCCTGGATTGAAAGGTTGATGCAAGAAGGAAGGACAACTCATCTAAAGGATCCAGCTGGGTTCTTCCACCTCCCATGCTCCCATCACTCCGTCACACTAGTTTGCAATCTCTCAATCCACTATTACTTTATTTCTTTAAGTTTGATTTATTCCACAACTCCCATATATGAATCAAACATAAGATAAAAAGAAAAAATATATAAAATCAATCCTCTACAAACAAAGCAAAAGTTGAACTGCTAACATGATCACACAAACTTCATTGTAGCATAGAAGGTGACCTTTAGCTGTATGACAACGCTACCCATGCTATCTTTTGTATATTCCTTCGGGTATGTGTCATCCACTAATGATTTGCAGGAAAACAAAAGAAAAAGAGAAATAGAGAAAAGAATGGCATGACAAAAAGGCAAGAAGGATGGAGTGCAAGGAAAGGGAACAAGTTGTTCGTCAACAAGATCGATGACCTACCAAACAAGGGAAGCTACCACAAGGTGCTACGAGATCAACAAGCTCCAACACTGAAGGTAACACCTCTGGTTAAATGATCATAACTTTAAATTCTTTTCCCATGATTCTGGTATGCACATAAATGAAGAACCAAATATGTTTGAGTTGTAACTTCACTTGATCCAACTTGATTAAGTCCACATGTTCAATTCTTTATGTTTTGTTGATGCAAAAGTAAATCTGCAAACACAAAGGGCTAATACCCGATTTCGATGTTGAGGCGTGCCAGCCGATTTGACCTAGCAATCGACAAAGGTGATAACTCGAATACTTTGGTCCTAACAACAGTGATGCGCCCAGATGTCACGGCCAAGAGGTATTCACGCGGAAGTCGAGAAATTCATCGAGTATTGCTTGTTGAATCCCTGAGAACTCATAAACAAAAAAAAATATGTGAGTTGACGAAGTCGTCAAAAGTAGATGCAAAAGTAGATGTAAAACTTGTGTATGATATTGATTGATTGTTTTCTTACATTGCTGCTAGGTCTATATTTATACCCTGACCTAAAGAGTTACAACCGTATATGACTATAATTTAATTCTTAAACAAAACAAGACTCTTACATAAGGCATACTTTAATAAATATGGAAAACAACCATCTATCTATTCCACTGTCTGCTTCAATTACGATGAAACCTTTCATCGGCTCTGCTTCATTGGCATATCCTTGTTGCCTCCTTAGAAACTTCCACACCTTTCTTCATCAGCATCAGCGATCATCGACATCGGCGATCAATCGGCAATGATCAGTAACTACCGTCTCAACCCTCAGGCCAACGACATCCTCCACCTGTCAGCCTGTCATCGGCATCATCGGCAATCGACAATCTTCTTATCGGCTTGACACAGCATTTTCCTGACTACCGATCAGTTCCTCTTGACCATCCTGACTTATGCCTAAAAATGGTGTCAACACATGCCCCAATTTTGGAGAACAAAATTATTAATGCTCCAAAATTCTCTCCAGATAATTACGACCTTTTCATAATCACTTTCCTTTCGGTAAAAATTTATTACCAAATCCAAACAACTTTAATCATGACTTCCATATCTCAGTAAATATCTCAAATCTTCCAACCATCCGAGCCGAATCATATAGAAAAATGCTCATCGACAACTTTTCTGTTAGGATAGATTACCAATGACCGACTAAAATATTGTGTACAGTGAAATGTCCCTAAAATTATGATTAGTTGCCATCAAATCACCTGCACAATCCCTTGATTATCGTGCGAACAGTTACCATATCCATCTGAACAACCTCGAATTTCACGGATACGGCAAAGAGATAAGTCAAAATACCCCTACTCATCTCAACCTATAAATACCTCCTTCCTCAGCACTCATCTTCTACCCTGCCATTCTTTATCTCCATCCTCGCTCTCTCCGGTGGCAACTCTAACGAAAAGCTCAAGAACTCTGGCAACAAGTAACTCCCCTACGGTAAGACTCATAACTCAAGACCTTCAAATCCCTGATCTACCCCGTACTAGAAGAAATGGCCGTCAACTTCACTGTTCCTGAGGTTACTCCATCCCCATCTTCTCTTTCCTTTACTGCAGTTCTTTACATTCTTGCGAGTTTATATACTTAGCATTTTCTTCCTATTTTTTCTGTCCTTTTGATCCCCAAACTCTAGGATTTGAGTGACAAGATTGTTATTCCCACTAAGCAACCTCACCTCCAATGCCTGAGTCCAATGGGTAATCCAGATCCTACTGATTTAATCAACACAGAAACCAACAGGATCCCCTTTAGAGCCAAAAACTTCTCCTTAGATCTATGGAAGGATACTTTCTGATCCTAGCCAAAACCAACTAAGGGATGGAAAGATTGGTTCTTGAGAGTCAGTGGGACAAATGAAGTGTACTGGGGGGAACACAAACTAGACCAATGCATCAGACTCTCCATTGCTGATATGGAGAAGAATGAGCCAATGATGATAGCAGCTTCATACTTCTGGTTAGACACCCTCAATGCCTTTATATTTGGTCACGGCCCAGCTTCCCCTACACTTTCCGATGTCCTCATGCTTACTGACTTGGATATCTCAACTGCCGATGATGGTGGTATTTTTTACTAGAAAACTGAGTACAAAGTAGAAACCTGTAACATTGGTGGCTGGTCGGGATACATCTAGAAGTATCGGCAGACTGGATCGGTTGGCCAAAGAGAGCATGCCATCTTTCTAAACATGTGGCTAGACAAGTTCATCTTCTACGGCCGATCAGTAGGGCCAACTTCTGTTTACCTATCGGCAGCAGAGCGACTAGCCAATGGTCATCGATTCCCCCTTGGCCGATACCTTCTGGGCTCTATCTATCACCTCCTCTATCAAGTAGCTGAGAAACTCCTGCTAGGTGAACCCATCGGCAACCTGGGAGGCCCTTGGTGGTTTATTAATGTGTTGCTCAATGACCAAATGCATAAACGTCTGCAATGGGATTTCTTCACACAACAATTCCCACGAGACATTGCTGAGGACTATGAGCTAGCAGAGGATGAATCGGCAACGCGCTCACCCCTCAATTATGGTGAAGCCATCATAGTCCTTCCTGGGACCGATGCAAACGAGAACTAGATCGGCTGATTCTTCCAAACATTTTACAATGGCCTTTCCAGGGATCATCGGGCTTGGATGCCTTACAAAGACGAAGAATCTAGATTTCCACTCACCTTCCATCCTGCCGATGACGCAGTCAACAAGGATAATGACTCGATGATGGCAATCATCACCCCAAGAGCAATCCCAGTAAACAACTTCGGCAGTGGGAAGAATACCAACACAACTTATGAATTTTATAACCCATCAGCACTATCTCATCAACTAGCTTTTGGTCAGTTGCCCATTAAACTCTACTATGCCGATGTGGTTAAGCCAAGGGAGACAATAACCAATGGACTCGAGTGGATCAGAGTAGCTCAACTCCAGCTAGATGCCGATACAACAGATGTTGATCTATCGGCTTGGGTCCTAGCCTCCTTCATTACGCAATCATATAAGTATTGGTGGGAAGAATGGAAAGAACATATGTTCAAGGTATCAGTTCATATGTACCAGAACATGATCGACCCCAAGCATGAAATCCCTAACGACGTTGTTAGTTTTTTCTGATACTCAGTCCTTTCATCAGTTTTAACTTTATTGGCAACTTACTTCTTTATTTCAACAGGTCGATGATCCAGCACCAACAGTGAGCAAAAGTGGGCGGCTGATCGATCTTCATCCAGTATCTCCAGTCTCTTTGATTGGCCACAATGCCCCCAGCCTAGCAGTCCTAATGCACCGAGGTGTTCGTTTCAAGAAGATGACCACTAAACGGTCGAAAACCTCTCCATCGGTAGCTGCTACCACTCTGGCACAAGCTTTCAAGGTAAATCTTCAATTTTTTCATTATACTGATTCCATCCCATACTTACATTATTTTTTCAGGGTGCATCGGCTACGACTAGAACGTTATCGGTAACTTTGCTCCACATTAGATACTTTCACTTTTCAATGAATTCCAAAATACTGCTTTGCTCTCATATTTAACTTACCGAATTTTAAATTTTGTGACAGCAAATTGGTGCATCGGCAAAGGCCAAAGGTACTCAATCGGGTGCCGATGCCCCCCCCAGTCGACGACTAGCCAAGCTCCGCCTAAGAGGAAAGCCCCAAAAAGCACCAAGAGTCAATCGAAGCGGTAGAAAGCAGCACCATCCTCTTCGCCTCATCGAGCGCCTCAGACTCAAACAACACCATCCTCTCCGCCTCATCCAGCGCCCCAGACTCAAACAGATCTGGTCGATGCACCTAAATAGATCACTGATCTAGTTGACCAATGCATGTCATCGGCCGTTATTCCCGAGCAGACCATCGTTATTTCCACTCAAGGTAAAGTATGAATCACACAATTATTACCGATGGACCTTTATATAAATACCATCATCACCCTTAGTTTTTTCAGTTGAAAGCATTCCATCGGCAGCTCCGGCCGATCAGAGCACGGTACAAGTCACATCTCCAAGCTAGAGGCAAGAAATTTCTCTGAAACAAGTAAGCCACCCGAACTGCTAGACTTTGTACCATTCATACTTAGTTTTTACTAACTCATCCTCCCCTTTGTTTCTAGGAACAAGATTCCCCTGATAGCTTGTTTTCTTTTGCCATCAACATTTCTGATGACGAAGGTGAAGAGGCAAGTTCCTCATTGGCGCTTGGAATCGCATCGACGGAGATGTTGATATTTGGTAACGCAATTAGAAAATGATCCGCAAGCGCACGGATATCGGTGAGCATTTCACCCAGGAGGTTATCCAGAGTTATCGTATTTATATTTTTACCACTGGGAGAAAGGGTGCATCTGACTAACCAAATCTATTGCTACTACCCCTTTAGGCTACAAAGAATGTCTCTCGATGTGAGTGATGTATAGAGAAGACTGCAACCGTAGTCTCGTTCTAACCTTGGTAAGGATGATCTACTGTTCTATTGAGGAGGCTCACGGAATCTAGACAACACAAAGGATGTTCAACCCGCACCTATAAACCTACCCGTCCTGCTAACGAGATGTGATCTGCAAAGGTAACTCGAAAATGTCACGTTCCTCGCTACTACCACGGTCCAGCTAGTCAGGGGATATCTATGAGTACCCTAGCCTAAACACCACGTTTACGCTAACAAGTGATTACTCTAATACTCAACCGGAAGAGGATTAAAGTAAACTCATAAACCAAAGAACAATAAAACAAGAACTTACTAGTATTAGAAGTCGAATTACTGAAGAATCTTAGAAGCAAGCCTCGGGTTAGGAGACTTGATCCCGTAGGTACAACTCGGAGTAGACACCGACAGGCCGGCCTTCCTCCGATCCACACCTCCACTCTATCTCTCTCAATCTAGTAGAAACTAGAAGATCTATTTCTACTTTACATTGGTTGCTAAGCCTAAAAAGAAATATTATTTAGAGAAGAGGTTTTCCTTCGAGGGCACCCCTCAATCTCTATGATAATTTCTTGTCTCTTCCAGGGGCCAGGGGGCCTTGCTTATATAGTCCTCCCCTTCTATGCGTTTTTGGGTCGATAGGCGAGGTGGTACTATGTTTTTCTTGATCCAATAGGTCGGTGGAATATCCCGAGCGAAAGAGTCCTGATTTGGCTCCAACAGGGGGGCGGGCGCCCAGGCTACGAGGGCGGGCGCCCTGGGCCTGGCCCCTTTCGGGCTCCGCTTCCTTCCCGTGGCTTCTGGAGTCTTCTAGATGGTAGAAAATTGCGCGGTGGGTTGATATCTCTATGTAATCCCGACATGTGGGCCTTTCTTCCTTATTTCATGATAACCCCCTGCAGAAATAGACAAACACCAAAACTCGTGGAATTCTGTCAAATAAAACCCTAAGTCTAGATGTTGATTTCATTTGGATCCTTTTCTTTGTTCATTTGATAATTAAATTTGATACTTAAGGACCGTCAACAAACTCCCCCAAGCTTACCTCTTGCTCGTCCCTGAGCAAGGATGAACTCAAGAGTTTCTGCAGTGGTTTCATTTCTTAGAAGTACACACGCATTTAAGCAAGATCTCATCTCTGAGTTAGAATAAACTGTTAAGACATAAAACTTACTTACTTTACCTACACCATAGGACTTGTAACCGTCACTTCTGTCTTGAGTGGTTAAAAGATAGCACAGTCTAGCCAAGTGCCATGTCTCTTATTCTTGATTAGCTATAGCTCTGGGGTTTTTGGAGATTTTCAAATAAAACTCAGAGATTCCTTATATGACTCTCTCAGATCTCTCTTTTGTGGTATTTTTGGATCCTTACCAAGGCAGTGATGGTATATGCCTTCTCTCAAGATATGTAGTATTTGTGGTATGAAGCATAGTGACATTGTCTTCTCTCTCACCCTACTCTAATAAGGCTTTAATATCTGAAGCTCATAGGTGGGAGATAAAGTATACATACTTACAAGACATTTATTGCATAGTCAAACCATGGATCCAAAGTAACAAATCAATAAGCCAAATCAAGATGTGCATGTGTGGCGAATGAATGGTGTATGGTGATGATGGTGATAACAATGGTGAAAACAATGGAGGTGGAAGTCTAATTCTACTTTGCTCTTTGAGGGGATACATACCTTCCTTGCTTTTTGAAACTTTATGAGGAGAATGAGATGCTCATCTTTTTCTTTTCTCTCAGGTGGGTATCTTGTACCCCTAATTTCTAATGTCGGACACTTGTCCATTTTTACATCTCGTCTCACTTTTTCTTTTCTTTCGAGGTTCCGAGCACTTGCTCCTTTTTATTTCCTCGTATTTCTTTTTTTTCTCTTCTTTTTTTTCAGAGCATTCATCTTTTGAGATAATATAGCAAGTGGTAGTAACAAGATAACTTGAGCATTTATTTCACAAGGGGAAACAGAAATATTTTTGGTTATTCTCTCCCGGATTAGGAGTAGAATACTTTTGGGTGGTTTTGGAGATGGAAATGAGTGGATATATGTGGATGGTACTTCCGGAGTAGAAGTAGCATGTATGAGTGAACGTGCAAGTGAATCTTGATTTAACCACATGACAAGCTCCTAAGGGTCTACACAGCTTGACCACACTCAATGCTCAAAAGGAGTAAATAGTAAATGTGTGGCTCAAGGTCTAGCAAGCATGTATATATGGCTGTGGTAGGAATTTAAACTCTCATCATACAGGAACTCATCATGTGTTATTTTAAAGATTTTTCAAAGATAAAATTCTCCAGAATTCTAGCATCTCTAGGAACAGATGAACAGCAGCTCAACCTTCCCATATCGTATCCGTTAACAACTTAGACTTCAGATCAAGTTTTCATCCCACAAGTTTAGGTCTAGAGCAAGCCTTAAATTATAACAGTTATATCTAAATTTGAGAGAGAACTTCAAATTTGCAAATTAGGCAGAGCAACTATTCATCATATCCATGCTTAAGTTTTATTAGATACCGATTAGCATAGCCACTTTATTTATTTATTAAACACACTAAGCAAAATATATATAAGCATAAAATCTTTATTTGGTTTTTCATAGTTATGTGTATTTATATTCTAATATAGTATAAGTATAAAGATAGATAGAAATACTTATCGAGATAAATGGGGGTGCTCTCCCCCAAGCTGAATTTTGACGTAATTTCTCTTGATGTAGCTAGCAGGTGGCAGAGGTGTGTTTGAAAGTCAGCAGTATTTTGACAGCGATTAGAATGTCCTCCGTCTGCTAGTCTTCTTGATTCTTAAATTCTGTGGAGCTCAAATAGACAACAAAGCTTGTGGAACTGGTTAAGTGTTAGCATAAATATCTAGCCTTTATCATGTTGAGACTCCTTAATAAATATTACTCCCTGTTTTTTTATTTTTGTTTTTATAAAGCAGAAAAATATTTATTTTATTTTTATGCCACCACAGTGAATGTACTTATGGGTTTTATGCCACTCGTCTACTCACATGGGGCTTACAGTTTTTTTCACATTTTTATTTTCTTTCTAGGATAATACGAACATGATTAACTAAGTAAACTATTTGAAATAATTAAAAGGGAAAGGATAACTACCAAGTTTACCTCTTGGCAAGGCGTTCGGTGTTTTTAAGTCCTCCGAGCGGGACTCTCCATTTTCTTAATCGTCCTGGGATTCACTGGATGACGTAGTCGGTGATTCCGGTGGCGCCTCCTCTTCGTGTGTAACTATATTCTCTCTCCACACCTGACTCGGTGCTACGGTCTCCTCAGGACAGTTATGTTCAAGTCGTATGTCTTCAGTCCTTATCACTTCTCCTTCGTAGTCTACCCATCCGTCCTTGATGATTTGCCTCCTCTGGTTGCGGTTGCGATGTCTTCTTCTTGTCCTGACCTGCTTAGAGTCTTCAACTATATAGTTAGGGTCAGTAAAACAGCGGCATACCTTCTCAGAGGAGAAGTGTATGTGGACTTCTCCGGTTCCAATATAGATGATGGCTTTGATAGTGCTGAGGATCTGTCTTCCAAGGATGGTGGGTGGATCATATTCATCTTCTCCCATGTCAATAACTTGAAAGTCATCTATAGCGGAATGTATATTGGTTGTAGGGGCATGGTTTCATGCAGGAGCTGATAAGTGACTACGGCCATTATGTTGACGTCAGATCCGGTGTCGTAGAGTGTCTTCGGAAAAGAGTATATGTTGTTTGTGCATTCGATTCTTGGAACACCAGGGTCGTCCTTCTTGATCAAGAAAGGTGACTTGAGTCGACGATCTTGACCTCCTTGAGCTGCAGTGACCATCTTAGCTGACTCGGTCCACATTTGCTTGTTCCTGTTCCTCCTGTTGGTCCTCTTCCTTGGTTCATGTCGGGATTGCTCTGAAATTTGTGGTCTTGTTCTTGAAGGAAAGTCTCCTTCTCTCCCTTGATGTAGAAACTGATCTTGGCAGTATTAGCGTAGATGACAGCTCTGGTGTTTAGGAATGGCCTCCCTAAGATGATGGGTGCCCTCGCCTCAGTACCAGTCTCTATCACCATGAAGTCTGCTAGAGCATACAAGGTACCAACTAGGACGCAGAGGTTCTTCAATATTTCCTTTTGGAAACTGAGTGTCCGATCTGCAACCTTGGGCATAATGTTGACGCTCGAGCCAAAGTCGGAGAGTGCTTCTGGGAAGTCCACCATGCCGATGGAGATCGGGATGACGGGACGTCCTAGATCACCTCTCTGAGTAATTAGGCCTCTGTTGATTCCAACCTTGATGTTGTTGAGGACGGTTGTAGTAATAGTTGTTATTGTTGTTGATGTAGTTCACGTCCTCAAGCATCTTAGGGCAGTGATTGCCTGAGCGTCCAGTATCTCCAGTGTGTTTGTGCTCGTAGATCCTAGTTCTTCACTTGGTGGAATCTGGGAGTTGTAAAACTCCTTCAAATTATGCTCGAAGTGTTCCTGCTCATAGAGACAAGGTAGAGATCAAGTGCATGGGCCCTGTTGGTGGAAAACACCAACAGAACCAAAAGTGTATTTGTTCCTCTCTAACCTTAAGAATAGTGAGCAAGACAAAGTTGATGGATCATGAGTGTAGCATTTGTCAGATCAGATGGCTCAACCTAATGGAAAGATAATCTATCTATATTTATGTTTTGTTTATATCTTCCAAAGATTGGATGTGCAATACTTTAGCTTATATGATTAGGAGTGTGGGGTCACGAAGGTAGTACTAAGAACAAAGATTAAAGGACTAAACATGTTGAATTAATTGAGTTGGTTAATTTGGAGTTATAAATCATACATGTTTGTCTCTTTATTTATGTGAATGCCAGAACCAAGGAGGAGCTTATAAAAGTGTTAGTCAAGTACCTTAAGATGTTACCTTACTTGAAGAGTGATGGTACAGTATCACCTTGTGGAAGCTTTCCTTTCTTAGCGGTTGTGCATCGTGTTTGTGGCACCCTCCATGAATCATCTCTTATGAGCTACGTCTTTCTTGTGCAAATTGTTAAACTTCATGTGTCACTTTCTTCATCTCTAATGAGTTTGCATCTCAGGACTTCCCAGGTTGTTATTGAAAGTTTTCCTACAGGGGTTAGTCCAACAAAATATACCAATATCTACTCAAGTAGTTTTTAGTTCAGTAACCAAACTAGACTCCATGTCTAATCAGATTAAGGAAGGCTATTTAACCTAAGCACCACGCTTAATTTAAATGCCATTGGAAGTGTGACCAGTACTTCCAAACTAACACTTACTAGGATAAACAAAGGTAGCATGATGGCTTTTATAGAGATCTACTCAAGTGGAGATGAAGTAGTGTGATTAGTATTTAACAAATGGAGCATGTCTCAAAGGTAAGGACAACCAACATAGCAACATGGCAAAGGATGTTTTATGTAAAGTACTCCTCCAAGCTTGAATTTTGCAAAATTCAATATTGAATGAATTTAATTTAATGTTGCATGATGATTGGTTGGGCATACCTTGCGCTTGTCATTCATCCGATCTTCTTGCTCCAATCCTAGAAAGGTTAGTGACAAGAATACCCGAAGAAATATTTCTACAATTATCTTTATATGCTCAATACCCAAGGCAATGTTGCAAATAATTAGAAGTGCTTGTTTTAGGACACTAAGCTTGTCCTTGGGGAACCATCAATTAACTCAACGAGATCTGCAATATTTATTATAGACATATGCATCGACAACCACCCTTTTAAAGTTTTTATAAATAGAAAAGAAGAGGGGGTTGGAGATCTCAAATGTGGTAAGGATGGAGAGACAAATTGATTGGAGAGATGTTTTATATGAGCAAGGACTGGGTGAGGTATTTATGAAATAACTTCCATGCTCACTGTTGTTTCTCTCATTCTCAAACTCCAAGGATGATTCTTCATGAATGTTTAAAATTCCTCTAGGATTGTCTCTCAAGTTTGTTTTATCTATCCATTCAATGGTGACAGCACATGGATTTTTAATGCCCTCTAGCCATTGATGTTGCTCTTCTCGATCCTCCTTGTTATGCATGGGATGTCTAGAGAGATTCATATGATTATCGGGAGGTTTAAGAGAAAGAGCATAGTAGAATTTATTAAGCTCAAGGAAGGTGTGGATAGCCGAATTATGGGTTTGAAATGTTTGGAAATTGGCTATTGAAACTTCCTTTCCTTGTCTGGGAGATGATTCCTTCTCTATTTCTAAGATTTTTCTATGAAGACTAGTACAAGAAGGATGTCCACGAATGAAGACATACCTTCCTTTACTAATAGATAAAGAAAGAAGGACTCTAGAAAAGGTTATATGATTAAGACCAATGTGAAAATATTTAGGAAAAACATGGTCTTGTAGGGCTAGGTCTAAACCAGAATTTATAAAAGGATTAAAAGATTCCCTAGGTGTAGCTAAAAGTGCATTATCTTCTTGATTAAAAGATAGGACCTCGGCTATAGAAAAGGGTTGGTTTTGACCTATTGCAATCAACTCCGGACACAGATCATAATTAGGGGCAGGACGTGTTGACTCCCATGGTCTATGGCTGGTCTCCGAAGGTGCAAAGAATTCAATAATAGGTATGGACTTTAAGTTATCCATAAAGATAAAAAGATAAAAGAATAAAAGTATAAAAGTATAATACAAGATAATAGCAAGACTCAAAGTTATCTCAGCAAACTGTCTTTCTCCCCGGCAACGGTGCCAGAAATGCTTGTTGATATTTGGTAACGCAAATAGAAAATGATCCGCAAGCGCACGGATATCGGTGAGCATTTCACCCGAGAGGTTATCCAGAGTTATCGTATTTATATTTTTACCACTGGGAGAAAGGGTGCATCTGACTAACCAAATCTATTGCTACTACCCCTTTAGGCTACAAAGAATGTCTCTCGATGTGAGTGATGTATAGAGAAGACTGCAACCGTAGTCTCGTTCTAACCTTGGTAAGGATGATCTACTGTTCTATTGGGGAGGCTCACGGAATCTAGACAACAAAAAGGAGGTTCGACCTGCACCTATAAACCTACCCGTCCTGCTAACGAGATGTGATCTGCAAAGGTAACTCGGAAATGTCACGTTCCTTGCTACTACCACGGTCCAGCTAGTCAGGGGATATCTATGAGTACCCTAGCCTAAACACCACGTTTACGCTAACAAGTGATTACTCTAATACTCAACTGGAAGAGGATTAAAGTAAACTCATAAACCAAAGAACAATAAAACAAGAACTTACTAGTATTAGAAGTCGAATTACTGAAGAATCTTAGAAGCAAGCCTCGGGTTAGGAGACTTGATCCCGTAGGTACAACTCGGAGTAGACACCGACAGGCCGGCCTTCCTCCGATCCACACCTCCACTCTATCTCTCTCAATCTAGTAGAAACTAGAAGATCTATTTCTACTTTACATTGGTTGCTAAGCCTAAAAAGAAATATTATTTAGAGAAGAGGTTTTCCTTCGAGGGCACCCTTCAATCTCTATGATAATTTCTTGTCTCTTCCAGGGGCCAGGGGGCCTTGCTTATATAGTCCTCCCCTTCTATGCGTTTTTGGGTCGATAGGCGAGGTGGTACTATGTTTTTCTTGATCCAATAGGTCGGTGGAATATCCCGAGCGAAAGAGTCCTGATTTGGCTCCAACAGGGGGGCGGGCGCCCAGGCTACCAGGGCGGGCGCCCTGGGCCTGGCCCCTTTCGGGCTCCGCTTCCTTCCCGTGGCTTCTGGAGTCTTCTAGATGGTAGAAAATTGTGCGGTGGGTTGATATCTCTATGTAATCCCGACATGTGGGCCTTTCTTCCTTATTTCATGATAACCCCATGCAGAAATAGACAAACACCAAAACTCGTGGAATTCTGTCAGATAAAACCCTAAGTCTAGATGTTGATTTCATTTGGATCCTTTTCTTTGTTTATTTGATAATTAAATTTGATACTTAAGGACCGTCAACAAGAGATCAAGCCCAAACTAGAAAATTTACTAGCCTTATTACAACAAGACACGGCTCAGCTAGTGGATGACTCTGATCAGGCCAAGGCTATCTTGAAGACTCTCCGCGGCTAGATTCCAGCCGATACTGAGGAGATGCTTTTTCAAGCTGCCCACCGGGAGAGCCGCCAACTTCAGTACCAAAAGGCCGTTCAGCGCCTTGCCGATAGAGCCACTCATACCTAGCTCAAAGAGGAGATTCTACAAGTGAAGCACGCCACCGATGAGAAGCATAAGAGCATCGGCATTTTGCATTCCTCAGGTGTCGAACTAAAACAGAGAATCTTTGATCTATCGGCAAAGAGAGAGGCTCTGCTCGCTGAACTCAAACAAGTGGAGGAAGCTTTGACCCAGGCCCGACAGGAAGAAAGTCAACTGCCTAACGTGCTCAGAAATCTTTAGCAAGAGAGGGATGCCCAAGCTCGCAAGGCACTGCAAATGAAGAAGAAACTGAAACTAGTAGGTTCGGCTGATGAAGACACCAAAGAGATAGAAGAAGCTAATTAGATCCGTCTACGTGCGATATTGGCCATCCAAGCTCTGCTAAATATGTGAACTTCTCCATCAGCAGCATGTTTCGTTGGTTCTTTTGAGAACACTAGCATTTGATCCAGCCGATAGGATTGTTATCGGCACTTAATCTCCTTATGCGTTGATTCAAATACACTAATATTTTGTCCAGCCGATAGGATTGTTATCGGCACTTAAACGTTTCATGCATCGACCAAGATACTAGGATAGTATCTTTTTAAGTATTTTCCGTTTAATGCTTTGGGAAATTCAACTCCTTCGAGAGTCTCCAAAATATATGCATTGCCAGGAGCAGATCGACTTATCCGATAAGGACCTTCCCAATTAGGAGACCATTTTCCAAATTTTGAACTTTTAGTCCCAATCGGTAGAATCAATTTCCAAACTAAATCTCCATCGACAAACTCTTTAGCTTTTACTTTCTTATCATACCACTTAGCTACTCTCTTTTTATTCTCCTCTATGCTGATCAAAGCTTTCAACCGATGCCCTGCCAAATCCTCCAACTCATCTTTCATCAAAATAGTATAATCATCGGCAGTCAACTGATCTTGAGAAAACATTCACCTAGAACCAGTTTTAACCTCCCAAGGTAGTACCACATCATGCCCATATACCAATTGATAAGGTGACACTTTGGTTGCACCATGACATGCCATCCGGTACGACCACAAGACTTCATTTGACAGTGTATGCCATCGCCTAGGATTTTCATCATTTTTTCACTTGATGAGCTTAATAATTCCTTTGTTAGAAGCCTCAGCCTGCCGATTAACTTGAGCATAATAAGGAGAAGAGTTTAACACTTTAATCCCCATACCAATTGCGAATTAATCAAACTCCCTAAATGTAAACATGGTACCCTGATCGGTAGTGATTGTTTGAGGAATACAAAATTAGTAAACAATATGCTCCTTCACAAAATCAATCATATTAGCCGATGTCACTTTCTTCAAAGGAATAGCCTCAACCCACTTGGTGAAATAATCAGTGGCAACAAGGATAAACTTATGCCCTTTACTCGATGGCGGATAAATTTGACCGATGAGATCAATAGCCCAGCCCCAGAATGGCCAAGGTTTAATAATAGGATTCATAGCTGATGCGGGCGCCCTTTGAATATTTCCAAACTTCTGACATCCTTGGCGTCCTTTGAAATATTTGAAGCAATCCTCAAGAATAGTCGGCCAGTAATATCCATTCCTTCTAATCATCCACTTCATTTTAAAAGTTGACTGATGTGCTCCATACACTCCTTCATGGATTTCACCCATCAAAGTTTTGGATTCATCATCACCAAGACATTGAAGCAGAATTCCGTCCACAGTACGATAATACAGTTCATCATCAAGGAGCACATACTTGGTAGCTTGAAATCTAATATGTCTTTCAACTTTCTTGGAGGGATCTCTTAGGTAATTAACAATTTCTTTTCTCCGATCATCGACACTGATTGCCGAACACCCCCAAGATGGGTTGATACCCCAAAGCATGTTGAGCCAACCGATTAGCTTCCTCATTATGTAATCGGGGAATATGTTCTAAATGGAAATCCTTAAATTCCTTTAATAACTGTAAACATCTTTCATAATAAGATATCTAAATCTCACTTCGGCATTCATAAACCCAAGCCAACTGATTTATAACAAGTATAGAATCACCGAAGATTTCAACTACATCAGCATGAACTCCCCTCAACAACTCTAATCCTTTGACCAAAGCTTGGTACTTAGCCTGATTATTTATTGATGTGGCAACAATCGGCAAAGAAAATTCATACTTCTTTCCTCGAGGAGAAATCGACACTATACCGATGCCTGCCCCCTGATGACACGTGGACCCATCAAAGAAAAGCGCCCAAGGAGCAACTTCCAAAGAATTCACCAAACCGCAATGTTGAGTAACAAAATTGGTCATAATTTGTCCCTTGACCGCTTTAGCCGATTCATAATGTAGGTCAAACTCTGACAATGCCAATATCCATTTGTCGATTCTACCACTCATAATCAGCATTGACAACATGTATGTGACTACGTCATCTTTGCATATAATAATACACTCGGCCGATAGCAAATAATGCCTTAGTTTAGTACAAGAAAAGTACAGACATAAGCATAATTTTTCAATAGCCGAATACCTCGTCTCAGCATCTACCAATCTCCTACTTAAATAATAAATCACACGTTCTTTCCCCTCAAATTCTTGAATAAGAGCTGAACCGATAACTGTATCATCGGTTGATAAGTACAACGTGAAGGGCTTCCCATGTTGTGGTGGAACCAACACTGGAGGATTCGTCAAATAACTTTTAATCTCATCTAACGCCAACTGTTGCTCTTTTCCCCACACAAACTTTTGATCGGCTATTTGCTTGAGCAAAGGACTGAAGGCCTTTATCTTACCCGATAAATTAGATATAAATCGCCTAATAAAATTGATCTTGCCGATCAGAGATTGGAGCTCAATCTTATCAGCAGGAGCGACTATCTTGTTGATTGCATCAATAGACCTCCTACTAATCTCAATTCCTCTCTGATGCACCATGAAACCCAAAAACTGGCATGCCGATACACCAAACGCACATTTATTAGGATTCATCTTTAAACCATGCTTCCTTGTGCACTCAAGTATCTTCCATAAATTGGCTAAATGTTTTATGAAATCTCCAGACTTAACCACCACATCATCAATATAAATTTCCACCAAAGTGTCGATGAATTCATGGAAGATAAAATTCATGGCCCTTTGATAAGTAGCAACAGCATTTTTCAAACCAAAAGTCATGACTATCCATTCAAATAACCCAACATGACCAGGACACCTAAATGAAGTCTTGGGAATATCTTCTTCAGCCATGAATATTTGATTATACCCTGCATTGCCATCCATGAAGCTAATAATCCGATGTTCGGCCGCAGCATCAATCAACAAATCGGCAACTGGCATTGGATAACTATCCATCGGCGTAGCTTTGTTAACATTTCTAAAGTCAATGCACACACGAAGCTTTCCATTCTTTTTGTAAACAGGAACAACATTGGAAATCCACTCAGCATACCAACTGTCGGTGTTTTCCCCACGGGGGGTCACACCAACGAGTAAATTTGTATGCGTGCTCCCTTTCCCAGATGGTGATGCGAGATGACACTGAGGTTTATCCTGGTTCGGGCAAGAGAAAGCCCTACGTCCAGCGGGGGAGGAGAGTTTGTATTATCTCGCACCTAAGTGCTTGTACAGGGGTGAATACAAGTGCGGTATGAAGTGTGTGAGCTCTACTGCATATGATCGTGGTGTTGTGCGTTCTATTCCTGAGTTCCTCCTTTTATAGCTCCAAGGAGAGACCCAGGGTACATGTATAGGCGCCAGAATAAGAGTCGATAGCAGCATGGGGCGCTGACCTACTCGAGGCTTCCGTACCGGCATGGCCTCGAGCCGTCCCGTCTTGATAGCCTGGTGATGATTACGCGTGCCCCTGCATTCTGCTCTGCGCGCCGTCTTGTGTTGGTTCAACGGTCGCACGCTTGTACGGTATGGCGGCAGATCCGGTGGGGTGGTTGTGGTGTTATCAGTCGACGCCCAACTCGTCCCCAGGATGGAACCCCGTTCGGTCGAGGGCCGGACGCCGTGTAATGTGCCGATGTCTGGAGCGCTGACCTTGGATGTCTCGAGGGGGTCCCGATTAGACGTTCCATCCTTATTTCCTGCGTCCTGACACGCCCTAGGTTGTTTGGTGGGAAAGCTGCAAAAAGAACGATGGGACAGATGCCTGTTCCCTATCACGCCTCCCGTGACCTGTGTGTTAGGTGGGGAAGCGTCAGGCGCATTTAATGTCCCGGCTCTCGTGCGCGCGTCAGGCGGCAGACAGTGTCCTTGCGCTCGATGCCTTCTGATTCGCTTGAGCCTGTTTCCGTATTCGATGGTAGTCAGCACTCGACCCCCAAGTGGTTCGCTCGACGTTATTTCCATCTTCGAGGCTGCAGCCGTCGATTGCTGCGCACATGTGTGACCAGAACGTCGAGTTGAGGGCCTCGACTTGCGTATGGATAATCTTGATAGGTGCATCGGTGAGGGTACCTCTTACTGATACCCTCGACAGTAGCCCCCGAGTCTCCATTCGAGCGCTGGCGCTCGAGTGGAGGCTTTACTTTTGCGGTCGAATTTCTGTGGGGGCGCGCGAGCGACCCCGCGGGGGTAGCCCCCGAGCCCTCGAGGGAGTTTTTAACTCCTTCGAGGGTTATTTTGCCTAATTTGCAGAAACGCTGTCGACACCAGTGTTGGAAGGTTCTGATCGGCTTTGCCTTGTGAGGAGGTCTCGACGTACTCTCGGTAGAGCGAGCGTCTTCCACCCCAGATTGAGTTCCTAGCGGGTAATCCAAGTGAGAACCTGTGCCCCTTTCGAGGAAGTCAGCTGTAGCCCGGAGGCGTTCTCATAAAGCAGGGTCGACGTGGTCGGGGATACCGGTCTCATTCGATAGAGTCCAGCGGCTCGATGCCTCCCGTCGGGCGGATTCCTCTCGACTGTCTCGACCCTACCTTGGACATCACCAGCGAGTCTTCGAGGCGGGCCTCGATCTTCGACTGCTCGCTGGGGATCCCTGACTCTGGTGCTCGAGATCGGCTGTCGAACCCTTTCGGTGGGCCAGCCATCGACCTCTCGAGACTCTCGCGGGTACGCCCCTTGGCCTACAAGGGAAGGAGGTGGCCGTGGCGGTTCGCCTTTTTTGCCCGTTGGGCGCGCCTTTTCAGGTGGGTGACGTTACAACACTGCGTCGGCGTGGAATTCGGAGCGCCCCGCCTGTGAGGGGAAAGAGATTGTTAGGTGGCGCATTTATGGGGGGAGTTACCTTATTTCTCGGATCCGTCCGTTGGTGGATTGCTGCCTATAAATACGCCGTGGCGCCACCGCCGTTCTTTCTTCCGCCTCCTATCTTCACTCTTGCCTTAGCCTTTTTGCCGTCTTAGCTTTCTCGCCGTCTCACACGCCCACGCCTCCTCGAGCAGTAGCGGATCCACCGTCCTTCCAGCCGAGATGCCTGTGAGACTCGTTGCCGCCGACGACTGGTGCCCGTCGTCGATGACGGAGCGCCGGTTGTTAGAGCTTGAGAGAGAGGGACTGCTGCGCCGCCGCACCTCGCTATCGTCGCCCGAGTGGATCGCGCCGCCGGCGAACCACAGGGAGCCCCAACCGCCCGAGGGCTACGTGGTGTCATTCGCCAAATTCCACCTCCACGGCCTGGGTGCTCCTCCGAGCCGCTTTATGCGGGCACTTTGCTTCCACTACGGGGTGGAGCTCCAACACTTCTCCCCGAATGCCATCACCGTCACGGCGGTCTTCGCCACCGTGTGTGAGGGCTACTTGGGGATGATGCCGCACTGGGAGCTGTGGCTCCACCTCTACAGGGGCGAACTTTTCCACACCCCCACCGGAACCACGGGCGTAAGGAAGCCCATGCGGGCGGGATGCCTCAATCTTGTGCAGAAGACGGGGAAGACGGACAGGCCGCGGGAGTACATCACGGTAGGGTTATCGACCAACCACGCCGGCTGGGACTCTCAGTGGTTTTACCTACAGAACGACGACAACCTCCTGCCTTCCTACTCGGGTCGTCTGATCATGGAGCGTCCAGCGGACTAGACATACGGCGTCGTCCAAGCTCACCAATCTCGGCTCGACCCCCTCCTCGACGTCCTGAAGAAGCTTCGCCAGGAGGGTTTGACCGCCGCTCTCGTCCTCTCAACCGTCCATCACCGGAGAGTTCTCCCATTGATGTCTCGACCGTTGAGGATGGACGAGATGGGACCTGGCGTCTCATCTCGAGACCTCGAGGCGTGCCGGATGTCCAACGAGGCTCCGGCGGACGACGAAGTCGCGGCCCGAGTCAGGGCTGCAATTGCCGGTGATTTTCAGCCGGAGCATGTTAACGGCTTCCCCATGAGGCCAGACGCAGGCTCGATCGATCTGGTATGGTTTCTTCTCGCGCGCAGCCTCGATTCTGGGTTTCCTTTCTTCCCCCCCTTTTTTTTCTAAGTCTACCTTTGTTTTGGCAGGGACGGATTGATGTCCGATCCTCGAGGCCTTCAGTAAAGGAGGACGAGGTCGATCGCGACAAGCGGCGCCAATCTTCCGAAAAGCTAAAATCCGCCAAGGACTCTGCAAAGAAGGGGGAGAAGAAGAAGAACCTCGACCGCCAAGCATTAGAGGCGCGTCGAGCCAAATCCAGGCAGAGGGGGGAGCCTGAGGAAGAATCCCCCAACGACGACGATGATGACGACGAGGACAGCGACGACTCTGAGGGGATGGCGTCACGCCTTGACCGAATCCTCGAGGGTCCACCTCGAGGCGACGTCGATGCCCCCCGGACGGAGACTCCAAAGGAGGGTCCGAGCGGTTCTCACCGCCCTCGGGCCGATATGCCTCCTGCGCCCAAGGCTGGTCAAGTCGCGCCGCGCCCTCCCCCGGCGCTCAGGGAAAGCGGTCATGCTAGGCCCCAGGCGACGGGGCCACTGACTCGCGGTCGTGCCGCGGCCTCCGAGAAAGGAGAGGCCGGCCGCAGGAGCGCCAGTCCCAACGCCCGCCAGGCGGGAACTGTCGCGCCAAGGCCAGCGCCTGCCTTCGAGGGGCCTGGGGCCCTGACGTGGGGTGGCTCGAGGCCCGCCGGTCGGGGCGGCGGTAGGCGAGCTGTTCTCCCTGTGGGGTAAGCTTTTTCGACATTGTGGCTTTTGTCTTCCTGCTCCTATGCACTTTCTCATATGCCGATCTTCTCCGGCGCTCATCTGTTTCTTTTCTCAGGCTAAAGCGGACCCTCGAGCAGGCCCAGCCGTCCATGGCAAAGAGGCTCAAAGCGGGAGCTGCCTCCAAGGAGCCAGGTTTGTGGTTTACTTTTGGGATTTGTGATGTTCTTGTGCTAGCCATCGCAGTCACCGGCCTTTATTTTTTGTTTTGCAGGCTCCTCCGACTCCCAACCTCCAGCCGGCGTTGAGAATGCTCCGCCTCGTCCTGTGCCTACCCCGTCGCCGCCGACGTGTGGCGAGGCACCCCAGACGCAAGTGCCAGAGGGAGCCCCCGAGCCTCCTCTATTGGGGGTCGAGGGGGAACCCATCACCATCAGCGATACATCTGATGGTAACGAAGCGTCTGGGGTGCCCGCCCTATGGAGGAGGAAACGTCGACCTCCCACGTCGCGGGACGGACTCCCTGGCCCGCTGGCCTTCGAGCCCTCGAAGAGTAGAAGGAGAAAGAGAAGGAGGGGGAGGAGCGGGAGCGTGAGGCGACGCGGCCGCCACAGGAGCAGGAGCAGCAAACGCCCGAGGGGCTTCAACAACAGTAGCAGCAGAGGGAACAACAGCAGCAGCAGGAGCAGGCGGGCCAAGAGGAAAGGCCGCTCGAGCCCCTACCTCAAGGTCTGGCCCAACCGGTGCCACCGGCGCCGCAAGAGCCCGGCGATCAGGAGGAAGATTTGCCGGTGTACGGCCCTCCCACCCCGGCGTGGCTCCTCCCGGGGGCGCCTACCGCGATCCGGGCAGAGTCGGGGCGAGCGGATGGAGTGGTGGCGCTCGCCTGTATGATGCGCACCCCCATCGACCCCGAGTCCGAGATCAAGAGGACGATCTACGGCATGGACGGGATCGCCCCTAGGTTCCTTCGGGAGCGTCGAGCGTGGGAGGACCGCTTTCCCTCTGAGGAGGATGAGATCGGATCACCCCTGGGTTCCTCCGGGAGCGTCGAGCGTGGGAGGACTGCTTTCCCTCCGAGGAGGATGAGATCGGGTCGTCAGGGAGCAAGGACGGTACCTGGAAGACGGTTGACGACGACGGGCGGTTCCCATGCCTTGTCGACCTGTTCTTGCACCACGGGGGCTCCCTCGAGACCGTTGAGAACCTTATCCGTGGTGTCAAGGCGCGGGCTGATCGAGAGATGGAGAACTGGTGCCCCGATCGGATTCGTATCCGGGCTTCCACCGATCCGTCCGAGCCCAACATCTTCCTCGACGACAAGAAGGAGGCCGAGAAGTGGGAACATGTCGAGGAGCTCCGCCTTTGGATGAAGCACATGGTGGGGCTCTTGTCGGACATCATCAACAACGGGCTCGGGCCTGCTTATTTTGTAAGTGTCTTTCGATCTTTGATCTCCATGGAGCCCTTTGGTTTTGTTCTCTAACTGTTCGTCCACCGGCTCGCAGGATATGAAGGAGACCTCCCGCATCAAGTCGAGCTTCATCCACGCCACGCGAGGCGGCTGGGAGCAGCTCCCCGTCCTCAAGGATCAACTCCTCGAGTCGCAGGAGAAACTCCTCAAGGCTTATAAAGACCTCATAGCGCTCGAGGAGGAGAAGAAGGCGAGGGAGGCTGCCTTGGTAGAGGCTCAAGAGGCCTCGAAGAAGGCAGAGGAGGAGACGACGCTGCTGCGGGAGTGGGCTCTGACGGTCGAGGAGGCTGCATCCAGAGCCCGGGAGGAGGCCCTGTCCTACAAGAACGTTATTGCGGACCTGGACAAGGAGAAGGGCCTTCTCAAGACCGACCTAGACTCCCTCCGAGAGTCCTTCCAGAAGATGAAGGTGGAGCACGTGAACGGCGAGATCGCCAGGAGCGCCGCGGAGGACGCCAAGAAGAAGGCCCTAGAAGATCTCGAGGCGGAGCGTGCTCAATCCCGCAAGCTCTCTGACGACGTCGAACATCTGAAGGGAGAACTGTTGGAGAAGAGTGGGGCCATCGCTCAGGCTGGCAAGGTGATCGAGGATCTCCGCGTCGCCAACACCGAGCTGGCCTGTTCCAACAGAGAGATCGAGAGGGCCAACACCAGATTAGTCGGCGAAAACACGGCCCTGGAGGAGAGCGTCCGCGGTACGTTTCCTTTGTCGGGTTTCTTTTTCGAGGTGTGCTCAGTTTTTCCTAAAGTTTCTTGTATTGGCGTTTGCAGGGCTTAAGGACGAACTCCTAGCCGACCAAGTCGAGGCCCGTAATGCCAAGACCCAGCTCGAGGCTGAGGTTGCTTTGAACCGTCGAGTGCGGATGGCGATAAGCGACCTCTCGGCCTCCTGGGAGGTCGAGCCTATGGAGGAGTCGAGGGAGGACGCTTGAGGCGACGCACTGGTCAACCAGCTGTGCTACTTAGGCGCGACGCTGAGAGATCGAGTGCGGGACGCCCTCCACATCGGGGTGAAGCGGGCGATGGCAGTTGTCTGCCCGGGCTTCTCCTATGACATGGAGGTGGTGTCCCACGGCTTCGTCACCGACATCTCCATGACCGACGCGGAGAACGAAGAGAGGCTCCATGCCTTGATCGACGACGCGGAGGCTCCTGGGGAAAGGCTGGCTAAGCTTTTTGAGCCTGAGGTGCTTCCTCCTGAGACTGGCTCGGGCGCAGGCGAGGGTGGTGAGGATCGTGCCATGGACTGAGGCCTGCGAGCCTGCGCGGGGTGCCTGGGGCCCCTTGTATAATACTTTGTCAATATGCTTTTTGAATGATACAGTATCTTTTTGTAATTGCTAAATGTTTATTTGTCTTTCCGCTCGAGGTTCTTTTATTTCTCTTTGCGCCTACGTTTGTATTCCTTGTTCGATCTTTCGTAAAAAACAAACTCGATCGTCTCAAGGGTGAGGAAGTGAGTAGAGTTTCCGTAGCCCGGGGGCGTAGGAGTTCTCAGGCTCGTTGTCCCTCGACCTTTGAGGGGCTCGAGGTGCCTTAGCTACTCGAATCGTGTAAGGTTTACTAAGTAGGAAGAGAAAATTTCTTGGCTTTTTCGACGTATGGGGGGGGGTCGTCCCCCTGGTAGCCCCCGAGGGGGTGTTGACTATGATAGGTCATAGTCGGCGCCCCCTTCCAATGTCGAGATTATGACTTGTAAATCCTTGGTACAAAAAGAAATTGCTCGAGGGAAAGACTTCATTTATTCATGCATTCGTTTACAGAGTCTTGGTACAAAATGTACGTAGGAACGTAAGTTTTGAACTTTTAGGGGTAGAATCAACGTAGTTGTTCGATGTTCCATGCGTTGGTGAAGACCGCCCCCTTCTCGTCCGCTAACTTGTACGTTCCTGGCTTCAAGACCTCGGCCACTACGTACGGGCCTTCCCATGGTGGGGTCAGCTTGTGGCGTCCTTGATTGCTCTGCCGTTGTCGTAGGACAAGGTCACCCACGTTTAAGTCCCTCTTTCGTACGTGTTTGTCATGGTAGCGTCGAAGCTTCTGCTGGTATCTGGCAGAGTTAAGGAGGGACATGTCTCGAGCCTCCTCAAGCAGGTCGACAGCACTCTCTTGAGCTTCCTTATTTGACTGCTTGTTGTATGCCTTGAGTCGAGGAGATCCATACTCGAGGTCCGTTGGGAGCACGGCCTCAGAGCCATAGACCATGAAGAACAGGGTGTATTTGGTGGCCCGGCTTGGCGTCGTCCTCAGACTCCATAAGACCGAGGAAAGTTCCTTGACCCACTTCTTGCCGAATTTCTTCAGGCGATTGTAGATCCTTGGTTTGAGCCCTTGCAAGATCATGTCGTTGGCACGCTCGACCTGGCCGTTAGTTCGAGGGTGAGCCACCGCAGACCAGTTCACACGGATGTGATGCTGATCGCAGAAGTCCAAGAACTTTTTGCCAGTGAACTAGGTGCTGTTGTCGGTGATGATCACGTTAGGGATTCCGAATCGGTGTATGATGTCGGTGAAGAAGAGGACGGCTTGTTCGGAGCGGATATTGGTGATGGGTCGAGCCTCGATCCATTTGGAGAATTTGTCAACGGCCACGAGTAAGTGGGTGTAACCCCCTTTTGCCTTTTGTAGAGGTCCTACTAAATCGAGTCCCCATACCGCAAATGGCCAGGTGATGGGGATCATCTGAAGAGCGTGGGCGGGCAGATGCGTCTGTTTGGCGTAGAACTGGCACCCATGACATGAATGTACAAGCTCGATGGCATCTGTCACGGCCGTTGGCCAGTAGAAACCTTGTCGAAAGGCGTTCCCTATGAGGGTCCGTGGAGCTGCATGGTGGCCGCAAGCCCCCGAGTGTATGTCCTCGAGGAGTTTTCGGCCTTCTTCTATGGTGATGCAACGCTGCAGGACCCCCGTCGGGCTTCGTCGGTATAGCTCATTGCCTTCGCCATAAATCACATATGACTTGGCCCGTCGAGCGATACGGCGGGCCTCAGATCGATCTTCTGGCAGCTCGCAGCGGATTAGGCAGTTGAGGAACGGTGTACGCCAGTCGAACGGTCGACCGGGTCGCTGCTCTACCTCCATCACCTCTGCTGCCATCAGTAGTGCATCGACGGTGTCGGTTGGCTGGGCGGGAGCGGCATCGACGCCAGCCCCCGAGCCCAAGTCGACGGATGGCTCGTGAAGATCTCTTGAGAACGCATCAGGTGGCACCGTGCCTTGAGTCGATGCGATCTTGGCGAGCTCGTCGGCTGCCTCGTTGTAGCGTCGGGCGACATGGACGAGCTCGAGACCATGGAACTTGTCCTTGAGTCGACGAACTTCTTTGCAGTACGCCTCCATTTTTGGGTCGTGGCAGCTCGAAGTCTTCATCACCTGGTCGATGACGAGTTGGGAGTCGCCTCGGACGTCGAGGCGTCGGACTCCTAGCTCGATGGCAATCTTGAGACCGTTGACGAGGGCCTCATATTCCGCGACGTTATTAGATGCGGCAAAATGAATCCTGATAACATACCTCATATGGGCGCCCAAGGGTGAGATGAACAGCAGGCCGACCCCGGCCCCTATTTTCATGAGTGACCCATCAAAATACATCGTCCACAGCTCCGCCTGGACCTGAGTCGGGGGAAGCTGGGAGTCTGTCCATTCCGCGATGAAGTCTACCAGGGCCTGCGACTTGGTAGCCTTGCGAAGCGCATAAGTGAGCGTCTCACTCATGAGCTCGACCGACCATTTAGCTATTCTTCCCGTGGCCTCCTTGCTCTGGATTATTTCGCCTAAAGGGAAGGACGAGACCACCGTGATGGGGTGGTCGAAGAATGTAGTGTTGCAGCTTACGGCGGGCAAGGATTACGGCGTAGATCAGCTTCTGGATTTGGGGGTAACGTGCCTTGGTCTCCGAAAGCACTTCGCTGACGAAATAGACTGGCCTCTGGACTGGTAGCGCATGTCCCTCCTCCTGCCTTTCGACCACCACTGCTACGCTGACGACTTGGGTCGTCGACGCAACGTAGAGGAGCAGCGGTTCTGCAGGTTGAGGTGGGACCAGGACTGGTGCTGAGGTCAGCGTCTTCTTCAGCTTTTCGAGCGCTTCCTCGGCCTCGGGGGTCCAAGAAAAGCGCTCGGCCTTCTTCAGAAGTCGATACAACGGCAACGCCTTTTCTCCTAGTCTTGAGATGAAACGGCTCAGAGCCGCCAGGCATCCCGTGACTCTTTGCACACCCTTGATGTCCCGGATCGGCCCCATTCTTGTGATGGCCGAGACTTTCTCGGGGTTGGCCTCGATGCCGCGCTGCGAAACAATGTAGCCCAAGAGCATGGCTCGAGGCACGCCGAAAACGCATTTCTCGGGATTGAGCTTGATTTGGTTGGCGCGTAAACAGCTAAAAGCGATCTCGAGGTCCTGGATCAGGTCCCCTCGCCGTTTTGACTTGACGACAATGTCGTCGACATAGGCCTCGACTGTCGACCCTATGTGTCCACCAAATACGTGGAGCATGCAGTGTTGGTATGTAGCTCCCGCGTTTCGAAGCCCAAATGGCATGGTTACATAGCAATACATCCCAAAAGGTGTGATGAAAGAGGTCGCGAGCTGGTCGGACTCTTTCATTTTTATTTGATGGTAACCGGAATACGCATCAAGGAAAGAAAGGGTTTCACATCCCGCAGTAGAATCGACGATCTGATCAATACGTGGTAATGGAAAAGGAACTTTTGGACATGCTTTATTTAGACTTGTATAATCGACACACATCCTCATTTTCCCATTCTTTTTCTTAACTAATACAGGGTTTGCTAACCAGTCGGGATGATGAACCTCCTTGATGAATCCGGCCGTCAAAAGCTTGTGGATTTCCTCGCCAATGATCTTGCACTTCTCCTCGTCGAATCGGCGCAACGGCTGCTTCACTGGCTTGGAACCGGCTCGAATATCCAAGGAGTGCTCGGCGACTTCCCTCGGTATGCCTGGCAGGTCTTGCTCAAGGATTTGCTCAAGCAGGACGAGGCGCTCACAGTCTTCGTCGAGCTTCATCTTGAGCTCTCGTAGCTGTGCAAGCTGCGTAGCTTTGTCTTCCTGTGGTGGGGGGTCGACCCGCCCGTCGTTCCCAGGCGTCCTGGGGTCTTCCCGTGCTGCAGGGGCTCGACCGCCCGCTGTAGCATCCTGCGTCTCGTCGGTAGTTTCTACTGCCCCGTCGACGTGATAGCATTCCCTCGTTGGGTCGTAGCTATCAGTCTCGGAGTCGGAGTCCGGCTCGGCGGCGTAGAAGCATCCACGTCCCTCCTCCAGCAGCCGTTGCCTGAGTGAGGTGATCGTGTATCGCCCGGGGCCTAGGCGGCGGAGGCCTCGCACCTGGGAGAAATCCGGCAGTTTGGACGTCGGTCGTAGTGTCTCAGGGTCACGTGGGAGGACCATTGGTATCTCCACGTACGTCTGAGCATTTGGGCATATTGCTCTGGCGAGCGACGCCGCGGCGTTGTCCAATCCGAATGGCAGTGCCCTTCTTGGAGTGAACAACCCGTGTGGAAGTAGCTCAGTAGCGGTGGGGGAGGGCGCGTGAGACGCGTTGCCTCCCGTCGTCGCGTGATGTTGAGCCGTCGTGCCCGCGGTTCTGGCACATGGTGTTGCCGGCTCGCAGCCCACCTCCTGCCTCGCACGAGTTGCCGGTCGTGATGAGGCAGAGGGGCGGCGGTGGTGCTGTCCGCGCCTCTTCTTGGGTGGGGAGGCGTGGTGGCGAGGGCGTCTTGGGGCCCTCAACCGAGCTGGTGCCACGCGGGCTCCTCCCGGTCCTTTGACTGAGAGCAAGATCATGCCGTAGCCGGAGCCCGTAGACATGAACTCGAGACTCCCAAACCAAATCACCGTGGAGCGCGGAATCGGTGAGGCAAGAGCTGCCATCTGGAAAGGAGAGGGAAACCGATGAAAAAACACACAGGACCCCTACCTGGCGCGCCAACTGTCGGTGTTTTCCCCATGGGGGGTCACACCAACGAGTAAATTTGTATGCGTGCTCCCTTTCCCAGATGGTGATGCGAGATGACACAGAGGTTTATCCTGGTTCGGGCAAGAGAAAGCCCTACGTCCAGCGGGGGAGGAGAGTTTGTATTATCTCGCACCTAAGTGCTTGTACAGGGGTGAATACAAGTGTTGACGGTCCTTAATGCTCATATTTAACCATCAATTAATCATAGAAAAGGATCCAAATGCAACCAACACCTAGACTTAGGGTTTTATCTGACAGAATTCCACAAGTTTTGGTGTTTGTCTATTTCTGCAGGGGGTTATCAGGAAATTTGAAAGAAAGGCCCACACGTCGGGTTTACATAGAGATATTAACGCGCCGCGCAATTTTCTATCATCTAGAAGACTCCAGAAGCCACGGGACCGAAGCGGAAGCCGAGAGGCCTCAGGGACAGGGCGCCCGCCCTAGTCCTGAGGGCGCCCGCCCACCTCTTTCCACCAATCAGGGTGAAGTTCGAGGATCATGCTCCACCGACCTAATACTTCAAGGAAAACCACACGATCAATGTCGGTTTGATCCGACGACCCAGATTCACTTGAAGGGACTATAAAACCAGACCCCCCTGGCCCCTGGAGATCATACCTCTTCTACAGAATCAAAGTTAGGGTTTCAATTCTTCATCCAAGTAGAGAGGATCCCTCTAGTTCTTCTAGTTCTACCTCTAGTTCATCTAGATCTAGTTCTAGTTCATATAGTTCTAGTTCTAGTTCTTCTAGTTCTAGTTCTAGTTAGTTCTAGTTGTAATCTAGAAAATAGGGAGAGAGAAGAGGAGAGCGGAGGAGGAGCCGGATCTGTCGGATCTTCCTTAACATTATACTTTTGCAGCATCTGGTTCGTTCTTCATCGTTCTCCAGGTTCTTCAATTCATAATTCCTGAGTTCTTTAATTACTTTTATTTACATTCAAGTTATTTATTGGATTCCTGCTTGCATCAAGTGCTCTAGTCTTTATAACGCTAGAGTAGTAATTAATAGATTACACGTGGTGTTTAGTCTTGCAATTACCTGGAATTGCACCCAATCCTACGGATTGTTGTGGTAGCCTTAGGGTAGTGACAGCCCTAACGGTCGACGTATTCCACCACGTTCGGATCGGTGTTTGTAGGACCGTAGTCGGAGCTTCCTAGCCCCCTTCTCATCTCTTTCTGTGGTTAGTGTTCTGATGTCCCGAAATAGATAATCTTGAAGTAATTCTTGATTCTTAGATCAATTAGAGAACTCTCAGGAAACTTCCTCTCTTCCCACCAAAAATAATTATATAGTTATCCTTGGGCGATCTTGGATCGTAATTAGTACACTCACGTTCCCTGTGGAAAATCGATACTCTGGAATACTCCCGGGTGAAGGCTACATCGGTATCCGTGCGCTTGCGGATTTTTCTGTTTGCGTTTAAAATACCCAACAAGCTTTCTGGCGTCGTTGCCGGGGAACGGTAGCTGTGCTAGTTTCGAACCAAGTCGTCCGTGTATCCTTTTTCTTTTCCTTTTATACCACACTCACCTTACCATTTTCACCACACCACATGGATTTCACTCTAAGCATTAATGAGCATGGAATTTATTTCATAGCCACTTCACTTACTCCATGCTCATATGCAACATCTTCACAATCCATTGGTCTCTCCAATATCACCACATTCAAGATCTCCAACCCCCTCTTCCTTTCTATTTATAAAAACTTTAAAAGGGTGGTTGTCGATGCATATGTCTATAATATATATTGCAGATCTCGTTGAGTTGATCTTGATATAGGTCAGCGTTGGAGCGGAAACCACTTCGCAGACATAAATTAATGGTTTCCCAAGGACAAGCTTAGTGTCCTAAAATAAGCACTGATCAGATCGTAACATGAGCTTTTAATTATTTGCAATATTACCTTGTGTGTTAAGCATATAAGGATAATTGTAAAAACATTCCTTCGGGTATTCTTGTCACTAACCTTTCTAGGATTGGAGCAAGAAGATCGAATGAATGACAAGCACAAGGTATGTCCAACCAATCATCATACAACATTGAATTAAATTCATCCAAACTTGAATTTTGCAAAATTCAAGCTTGGGGGAGTACTTTACATAAAAACATCCTTTGCCATGTTGCTATGTTGGTTGTCCCTACCTTTGAGACATGCTCAATTTGTTAAATACTAGTCACACTACTTCATCTCCACTTGAGTAGATCTCTATAAATGCTTTCATGCTACCTTTATTTGCTTTAGTATATGTCTAGGTTTGGAGTAGTTTCATTTATCTCTTAATTAAGCAAGGTGCTTAGTTTAGGAAAGATGATCTTACTTCCAAAGGATTTTAAATTAAGCATGATGCTTAGGTTAAAATTCCCTCCTAAATCAAATTAGACATGGTGTCTAGGTTGATCTTTGAGCCGATAGTATGCTATAGTAGATATTGGATATTTTGTTGGACTAACCCCTACAGGAAAACTTTCAATATCGACCTGGGAAGTCCTGAGATAAACTCACATTGGAGATAAAGAGAGAGACACATGAAGTTTAACAATTTACACAAGGAAGGCACAAGAGATGATCGATGGAGGGTGCCACAAACACGATGCACAACCGCTAAGAGAGGAAAGCTTCCACAAGGTGATATTGTACCATCACTCTTCAAGTAAGGTAACATTTTAAGGTACTTGACTATCACTTCTATAAGCTTCTCCTTTGTTCTAGTGTTCACATGAATAAAAGAGACAAACATGTATGATTTACAACTCTAGATTAACCAACACAATTGATTCAATATGTTTAGTCCTTCCACCTTTGTGATTCCACACTCCTAATCATATTAGCTAAAATGTTGCACACTCAATCTTTGAAAGATATAAACAAAACATAAATATAGATAGATTATCTTTCCATAAGGTTGAGCAATCTGATCTAACAAATGTTTTAAATGTTACACTCATGGTCTTATTATCCATCAACTTTGTCTTTCTCACTATGCTTAAGGTTAGAGAGAACAAATACACTTTTGGTTCTGTTGGTGTTTTCCACCAACAGGGCCCATGCACTTGATCTCTGCCTTGTCTCTATGAGCAGGTACACTTTGAGCAAAATATGAAGGACTTTTATAACTCCTAGACTCCACCAAGTGAAGAACCTAGATCTACGAGCACAAACACACTGGAGATACTAGACACTCAGGCAATCACTGCCCTGAGATGCTTGAGGATGTAACTACTGGAGTAACCCTGTTGTGGAAGTAATTACTGACCTTCTGCCGGTTAAGAGATACAATCCAGGACATCCCGTCATCCCGATCTCCATCGGCATGGTGGACTTCCCAGAAGCACTCTGCGACTTTGGCTCTAGCGTCAACATTATGCCCAGGGTACTCTAAGAAAAATTCTTTACACATCCTTTATCAGAAACAACCATGGGTTTGCAGCTTGCAGACCGTACACTAAGTTTCCCAAAAGGAATATTGAAGAACCTCTGTATACGAGTTGGTACCTTGTACGCCCCAGCAGACTTCATGGTGATAGAGACTGGTACTAATGAGAGGGCACCCATCCTAGGGAGGCCATTCCTGAACACCTCAGGAGCTGTCATCTACGCTAGTGCTGCCAAGATCAGTTTCTACATCAAGGGGAGGAAGGAGACGTTTTCCTTCAAGAACAAGACTACACAAATCTTAGAGCAATCCTGACATGAAACAAGGAAAGGACCAACAGGAGGAACAAGAACAAGCAAATGTGGACCGAGTCAGCTAAGATGGTCACTGTAGTTCAAGGAGGTCAAGATCATCGACTTAAGTCACCATTCCTGACCAAAAAGGATGACCCAGCTCCTGCATGGAGCCATGCATCTACAACCAAAATACATTCAGCTCCAGATGATTTGAAGGTTATTATCATGGGAGAAGACGAGTACAATCCACCCATCATCCTTGGAAGACCGTTCCTCAACACCGTTAAAGCAATCATCTACATTGGAACCGGAGAAGTCCACATGCACTTCCCCTCTGAGAAGGTACGCCACTATTTTACTGACCCTAACCATATAGTTGAAGACTCTAAGCAGGTCAGGACAAGAAGAAGACGACGCAACCGCAATCAGAGAAGGCAAATCATCAAGGACGGATGGGTAGACTATGAAGGAGAAGTTGTAAGGTCTGAAGACATACAACTTGAATAGAACTGTCCTGAGGAGACCGTAGCACCGAGTCAGGTGTGGAGAGAGAAGATAGTTATACATGAAGACCAGGCGCTGCCGGAACCACCGACTACGCCATCTAGCGAATCCCAGGACGAATGAGAAAACGGAGAGTCCCGTTCGGAGGATTTAAAAACACCGAACGCCTTGCCAAGAGGTAAACTTAGTAGTTATCTTTTCCTTTCAATTATTTTAAAATAGTTTACTTAGTTAGTCAGGTTTATATCATCTTGAAAAGAAAATAAAAATGTTAAAAATAGTAAGCCCCATGTGAGTATGCTCATGGCATAAAACCCATAAGTACATTCACTGTGGTGGCATAAAAATAAAATAAATATATTCCTGTCCTATAAAAATGAAAATATAAAAATAAATTTATGATCCTACTAAAGAGAGTAACATTTATTGAGGAGGCTCAACATGATAAAGGCTAGGTATTTACGCTAACCCTTAACCAGTTCCACAAAGCTTTGTTGTCTATTTGAGCTCCACAGAATTCAAGGATCAAAGAAGACTACCAGACGGAGGACATCCTACTCACTGTCAAGGTGCTGCCGACATTCAAATACACCTCCGCCACTTGCTAGCTACATCAGAAGAAATTATGTCAAAATCCAGCTTGGGGAAGAGCACCCTCATTTATCCAGCTAAGTATTCTACTCACGTTTATACTTTACTCTAATAATAAAAAGATGCATAATCATAAAAACCCAAATAAAGATTTTGTGCTTATATATATATATCTTTGCTTAGCTTGCTAAATAAATAAATAAATAAAGTTTGCTATGAACCCTCATGATAAGCTCTCACATGGAAAGATGAATAGTTGCTCTGCCATGACTAGTTCTCAAAATTGAAATCTCTCTCAAGTTTAGGCATCACTGTTATTAATTAAGATTTGCTCTAAACCTAAACTTGTGGGAAGAGTACTTGATCTAAAGTCTAAGTCGTTAACGGATATGATATGGGAAGGTTGAGCTGCTGTTTATCTATTCCTAGAGATGCTAGAATTTTGGAGAATTTTATCTTTGAAAATCTTTAAAATGTTGCATGATGAGTTCCTGTATAATGAGAGTTTAAATTCCTACCATAGCCATATATACATCCTTGCTAGACTTTGAGCCACACATTTACTTTTTACTGCTTATGAGCATTGAGTGTGGTCAAGCTGTGTAGACCCTTAGGAGCTTGTCATGTGGTTAAAATCAAGATTCACTTGCACGTTCACTCACACATGCTACTTCTACTCCAGAAGTACCATCCACATATATCCATCCATTTCCATCTCCAGAACCACCCAAAAATATTCTACTCCTAATCCGGGAGAGAATAGCCAAAAACATTCTCCTATTTCTGTTTTTCCCTGTGAAAAAAAAATGCTCAAGTTATCTTGGTTACTACCACTTGCTACATTATTTCAAGAGATGAGTGCTCTAAAAAAAACAAAAAAAAAAGAGAAAAAAAAGATACGAGGAAATAAAAAGGGGCAAGTGCCCGGAACCTCGAAAGAAAAGAAAAAGTGAGACGAGAGGTAAAAATGGACAAGTGTCCGACAGTAGAATTAGGGGTACAAGATACCCACTTGAGAGAAAAGAAAAAAAAAATATAGAGCATCTCATTCTCTTCAAAAAGTTTCAAAAGTGCAAGAAAGGTATGTATCCCCTCAAAAGAGCATAAGTAGAATTAGACTTTCACCATTGTTATCACCATCATCACCGTACACCATTCATTCGCCACACATGCACATCTTGATTTGACTTATTGACTTGTTCTTTTGGATCCATGGTTTGACTATGCAATAAATGTCTTGTAAGTATGTATTAGCTGTCTCCCACCTATGAGCTCCAGATATCAAAAGCCTTATTAGAGTAGGGTGAGAGAGAAGGCAATGTCACTATGCCTTATACCACAAATACCACATACTTTGAGAGAAGGCATATACCATTACTACCTTGGTAAGGATCCAGAAATACCACAAAAGAGAGACTAGAGAGAGTCATACAAGGAATCTCTGAGTTTTATTTGAATATCTGCAAAAACTCCAGAGCTATAGTTAATCGAAGAACAAGAGACATGGTGTTTGACTAGACTGTTCTATCTTTTAACTACTCAAGACAGAAGTGACGGTTACAAGTCCCATGGTGAAAGGCAAATGAGTAAGTTTTAAGTCTTAACAGTTTACTCTAACCAGAGATGAGATCTTGTTTAAACGCATGTGTATCTTTAAGTTATGAAACCACTGCAGAAACTCTTGAGTTCATCTTTGCTCAGGGACGAGCAAAGGTTAAGCTTGGGGGAGCTTGTTGACGGTCCTTAATGCTCATATTTAACCATCAATTAATCATAGAAAAGGATCCAAATGCAACCAACACCTAGACTTAGGGTTTTATCTGACAGAATTCCACAAGTTTTGGTGTTTGTCTATTTCTGCAGGGGGTTATCAGGAAATATGAAAGAAAGGCCCACACGTCGGGTTTACATAGAGATATTAACGTGCCGCACAATTTTCTATCATCTAGAAGACTCCAGAAGCCACGGGACCGAAGCGGAAGCCGAGAGGCCTCAGGGACAGGGCGCCCGCCCTAGTCCTGAGGGCGCCCGCCCACCTCTTTCCACCAATCAGGGTGAAGTTCGAGGATCATGCTCCACCGACCTAATACTTCAAGGAAAACCACACGATCAATGTCGGTTTGATCCGACGGCCCAGATTCACTTGAAGGGACTATAAAACCAGACCCCCTGGCCCCTGGAGATCATACCTCTTCTACAGAATCAAAGTTAGGGTTTCAATTCTTCATCCAAGTAGAGAGGATCCCTCTAGTTCTTCTAGTTCTACCTCTAGTTCATCTAGATCTAGTTCTAGTTCATATAGTTCTAGTTCTAGTTCTTCTAGTTCTAGTTCTAGTTAGTTCTAGTTGTAATCTAGAAAATAGGGAGAGAGAAGAGGAGAGCGGAGGAGGAGCCGGATCTGTCGGATCTTCCTTAACATTATACTTTTGCAGCATCTGGTTCGTTCTTCATCGTTCTCCAGGTTCTTCAATTCATAATTCCTGAGTTCTTTAATTACTTTTATTTACATTCAAGTTATTTATTGGATTCCTGCTTGCATCAAGTGCTCTAGTCTTTATAACGCTAGAGTAGTAATTAATAGATTAGACGTGGTGTTTAGTCTTGCAATTACCTGGAATTGCACCCAATCCTGCGGATTGTTGTGGTAGCCTTAGGGTAGTGACAGCCCTAACGGTCGACGTATTCCACCACGTTCGGATCGGTGTTTGTAGGACCGTAGTCGGAGCTTCCTAGCCCCCTTCTCATCTCTTTCTGTGGTTAGTGTTCTGATGTCCCGAAATAGATAATCTTGAAGTAATTCTTGATTCTTAGATCAATTAGAGAACTCTCAGGAAACTTCCTCTCTTCCCACCAAAAATAATTATATAGTTATCCTTGGGCGATCTTGGATCGTAATTAGTACACTCACGTTCCCTGTGGAAAATCGATACTCTGGAATACTCCCGGGTGAAGGCTACATCGGTATCCGTGCGCTTGCGGATTTTTCTGTTTGCGTTTAAAATACCCAACAACAAGTGCGGTATGAAGTGTGTGAGCTCTACTGCGTATGATCATGGTGTTGTGCATTCTATTCCTGAGTCCCTCCTTTTATAGCTCCAAGGAGAGACCCAGGGTACATGTATAGGCGCCAGAATAAGAATCGATAGCAGCATGGGGCGCTGACCTACTCGAGGCTTCCGTACCGGCATGGCCTCGAGCCGTCCCGTCTTGATAGCCTGGTGATGATTACGCATGCCCCTGCATTCTGCTATGCGCGCCGTCTTGTGTTGGCTCAACGGTCGCACGCTTGTACGGTATGGCGGCAGATCCGGCGGGGTGGTTGTGGTGTTATCTGTCGACGCCCAATTCGTCCCCAGGATGGAACCCCGTTCGGTCGAGGGCCGGACGCGGTGTAATGTGCCGATGTCTGGAGCGCTGACCTTGGATGTCTCGAGGGGGTCCCGATTAGACGTTCCATCCTTGTTTCCTGCGTCCTGACACGCCCTGGGTCGTTTGGTGGGAAAGCTGCAAACAGAACGATGGGACAGATGCCTTTCCCTATCACGCCTCCCGTGACCTGTGTGTTAGGTGGGGAAGCGTCAGGCGCATTTAATGTCCCGGCTCTCGTGCGCGCGTCAGGCGGCGGACAGTGTCCTTGCGCTCGACGCCTTCTGATTCGCTCGAGCCTATTTCCGTATTCGATGGTAGTCAGCACTCAACCCCCAAGTGGTTCGCTCGACGTTATTTCCGTCTTCGAGGCTGCAGCCGTCGATTGCTGCGCACATGTGTGACCAGAACGTCGAGTTGAGGGCCTCGACTTGCGTATGGATAATCTTGCTAGGTGCATCGGTGAGGGTACCCCTTACTGATACCCTCGACACCAACACTGTCGAATAAACTTAGCTTCGATGAGTTTGGTTATTTCAACCTTAATATCAGGAAGAATATTAGAGTTACATCGACGCGCTGGTTGCTAATATGGCTGAAATCGAGACTAAATAGGCAACTGATGCTCGACAATCGATCGGTCTAATCTAGGCATCTCGGTATAATCCCAAGCAAAGCAATCTTTATATTCCTTCAATAAATCGATTAATTGCCGTTTACATTCAGAATCTAGCTTAGCACTAATAAAAGTAGGTCTTGGTCTATCACCACTTCCTATATCTACTTCTATTAAATCATCAGTCGATGTAAATCCCTGTCCTAACTTTCCATCATCGGCGAACCTATCCATTAAAACTCTTCATCAGAACCGACTGCTTGGATCGGTGGAATCTCATAATCGGCAACTTTGAGGAAATCTTTCTCCTAAGCTTCTCCCGATATACATCTAGTTCACTCATAAGTATCTGATTCTGCAGATGCAATGTTATAGGAAGAATCTCCAAGAACAACTTCAATTTTGTCGCCTACCCATTGAACAAGGCATTGATGCATTATAGAAGGAATGCAACAGTTGGCATGAATCCAATCTCTCCCCAATAGCAAATTGTACGCACCTTTTCCATTGATGACAAAGAAAGTCGTCGGCATGGTCTTGTTGCCGATAGTCAATTCAACGCACACAACCCCTTTAGCTGGAGACACATTACCTTCAAAATCTTTCAACATCATATCGGTCTTGGTTAAATCCTGATCTCCTTTACCAAGCTTATGATACATCACATAAGGCATAATGCTCCATCAATAAGTATTTTCAAAACTGGCTGCCCATCAACTCTGGTTTTAACAAACAAAGCTTTAAGATGTTGCCTTTCATCATCAGAAGATTTCTCAAAAATAGCTGTCATTGGATCAAGTGTCAGCTGAGCTATTTGATCAGGGAGACTAATTTCTTCTTCATCACTATAGGGTGCAAGAAACTTCATCGACAACATGAACACCATGTTGACATCTGCCGATGGTCCTTTCCCTTTGCGGTCTAACTGCTGCCGATCTTCAGATTTAGAAGAATTTAACTCTCTGTATAAATCTTCCTGACGCTCCCGCTGCATCCTCCTCCGCTGCGTCCTTGTCAATCCATCTAGACACCATCGGGGAAGCTTTGTCCTCCAAACTGGCTGATAACGAATTTCCTTTGATTCCACACAATGAATGTTTGAATCTCTACAAAATATGAATTCATCGGGAACTCGTGCATTTGCTATTTCTTCAAGTTCTTCCTGATTCCTTAGGAAATGACCAACACGTTCACCAAGACTGTCATGCACACTAAGCCTGCCCCCTAGCCGATCGTGAACTGATGTTCTCCCCCTGATTGGCTCTGAAACGTCGATCATTGTTTTGGAATCTCCGATCTGACCGATCGTACCGATGATAACCATTGCACTCAGGACAGTCTCGAACAGTCGGCAATTTGATATTTTGTTCCCAGCAATGACAGTCTTCTCGTTGCTTCTCTTCTTGTTGATGCCGATACCGATTCCAATGATCTTTATACCGATTCCATTCTTCTCGTTGCTTCTCTTCTTGTTGATGCCGATACCGATCCTCACACTGCTGCCATGTTTCTCGATGCCGCCTATGAGTAATTACAACATCAAAGCAGGGAGAGCATCCAGAGCTCCTATCCTCCCTTACCAAACCTTTTCCTTTGGCATCATTAGTAGTTACTTGATGCTAGGGATCCACCGATGCGTTCTTCTCAGCCGTCTCCGATGTTAAGACTTTGGTCTTACCTTTGGCATCTAACATGTTTGTAGGGAAAGGATGCTGATCAATCTTCATCAGCTTCTAAGTTTTGGAACTATCAAACTTGATTCTTCTAGATTCTATAGCTGATTGCAATTGCTGCCTAAATACTTTGCATTCATTGGTGCTATGTGAGGTTGCATTGCGCCATTTGCAATACATGATTTTCTTTAGCTCCTCTACCGATGGAATTACATGATTAGGTGACAATTTAATCTGTCCTTCTTGAAGCAAGAAATCAAATATCCTATCGGCTTTGGTGATATCGAAAGAAATCTTTTCTGGTTCTTTCTGGCCAAAAGGACAAGACATCGGCTTTTTGTTTTTTACCCACTCTACCAAGGCGATGACTGGTTCTTCATCAGAATCAGAACTCCCTGCCTCATCAACAAATGATTCTTTCTTATTCTAAGCCTTTCTCGGTTCAAAAGACTTAATATCTTGATCAGAAATCCTTTGCACCGAATGACTTAAACTTTCAAACTCTTGAGAAGCATATTTATCTTTGATGTGTGGCAACAATCCCTGAAAAGCCAAATCAGCTAACTGCCGATCATCCAGAACCAGACTATAACATTTGTTCTTTACATCTCGCAGCCTCTGCACAAAGCTTTCCACCGATTCATCATTACGTTGTCTCAATCTTACTAAATCGGTAAGCTTCTTCTCATGAACTCCATAAAAGAAGTATTTATGAAACTGCTTCTCTAGATCGGCCAAAGTAATGACTGAGTTTGGAGGCAATGAAATAAACCAGGTAAAAGCCGATCCTGACAAAGAAGATGAAAATAAACAAACTCTCAATTCATCTCAGTTAGTAGTTTCTCCACATTGAATGATAAACTGTTTGACGTGTTCCATGGTCGATGTATCATCTTGTCCAGAGAACTTAGTAAAATCTAGCACCTTGTACCGATTTGGGAGTGGAATTAAATCATAGGCAGGAGGATACGGTGTCCGATAAGAATAAGTGTTAACCTTGGGTTTTATCCCAAACTGATCCCTCATAAACTCTGCTATCTTATCGTCCCAATAGGCATCGGCATCTTGCCGATGTACGGGTTGAGCTTCTGGCACTTGCTGATAGGCTTCAATGTGTCACTGGGGTACACGGTCTACAGGAAACATCACATTAGCCATAGCTTGCTGCCCACCGATCTGTTGAGCAAGATTCATTGGCTGATTTGCCGGCATCTGATTCTGAAAACCAACCAGCATTTGACCTTGTTGGAATCCTCCAGCCTGATGATTCTGCTGTGTTGCATGCGGGAAGATTAACTGTCCTATCCAACCACTGTTAGTGTTCATTGGCCCAAAATTTGCCGATGGCTGGTAATTGGTTGTCATTGCTAGATTAACATAACCTGCCTGAGACATCAACCTTTACTGTGTCAGCAATGGATTTGCCGATGAATTTGCATTAGGCGTCTGGAATGTGGGCGCCTAAAAATTCCCCGTAACTAGCCTCGCAGTGGTTGTTGTAGAATACTGAGGAATTTGAGTCATCGGCGAGACTGGAGGCACCGATGTTATGGGAGCTTTCCGTGCTAAGTGAGTTGCCTGAGAGGTTCCAGAACTATTTGCAAAAAACTCTGGAGGCATACCATATCCCCACCAGTTGGGAGGAACCTAGCAATTCTGAAATACAGACCCTGACATTGCCGATGCCGATAGATCTGTGTTGAGCTGAACCCGTCCCCCTGAGGTCATTGGATCAGATCTCATCGGTGTAGATTGCTCATTAGTTAATCCCAATGTGCTCGGAGGAGAAGTAGCTTTTGTACCCACAACGGCTAGAGGAGCCGATGGAGCTGCGACCGATGACAATCCTAGGTGATGATTGGCCGGGCCAGCATAAAGTGGTGGTGTCTGTCCTTCTTTAAAAGTTCGAACCACAACAATGTAAACAGTATTGGACAACACATTGGAGTGATTAATCAAAGCATGATTAATAGCAGTTGTTGGGCATTCTTAACGTCATTACCAAAAGTAGACTTAGTTTTCTAATTATGATAACGGCGCCAAAAATGCCGAACCTATCCCTCATGCCACTTAAGCCAATTTGTCATCCCTAGCATGACATGAGAGACGCGGTATTGAAATATGCAATTGCTCTTCTGAATGAATAATAAATGAGATCTGCAAGCGCACAGATTAATACCGTATGTAGCATTTTAACTGGGAAGTATTCTAGGTATCGTTATTTATATTTTTACCACTGGGAAGGGATCGCTAATCATCAATGTTGATTATGGAATGGAATATAGAATTGAGTATATATCATTGTATTTGTAATAGAGAGCATTATCTATCTCTTTCATACAGGGATAAATGTCACATAAAATATAGATAAAGTATGAATGGTGACAAAGATAATTAATCTGATCAGCATAACTAGCGACATATAATAATGATAAGCACCTCAATAGATATTCTAGCAAGTCATTAGCATGGAATTAGGATGAACTACAAGAATATTTCCTAAGTTATTCTTAACTATAAAGTCTAGCATATCATAGTTAGTGCAATTATACTTGGCAATCATTGCGAGACAGGACTACGCCCATGCATAGTGATATTATCAAGGAAAATGAGAAACATAGCAATCACTCCCCTATAATAATGTTGTTCTGCCTGCCCTATACATGAGAGGGGGACTATATAAGAATCAAAGGAGCTGTCACTACCACGAACTACCCTGCGATCCCGCATATAGGGTACAATCGTAGATAAATACGGTATAGGCACCACGCCTACACAATACTTATCATCTACCCACTATACACATGGATAAACGCTATACGATCCTAAACATGTATATAATTCTAATCTAACTAAGCCAAGCATATAACTATGATAAACTAAGAACAATATAATTGCAAATATAAACAAGTAGAGCAAAGTCATAATCAATATATTGAAGTAGAACAAAGTCATATCCATAATATTGAAGAACAATGATGAACAAATAAAGGACAGTAGAGGAATTACCAAGAATCCTCTTGACAGATCTAGAAACCAATCGAAGATTGACTCCTTCTAGTTCTAATCCTATGTAGCTATGCTAAACTAGAGATCTAATGATGTGGTGGCTCTAGGGCTTGATCAGAGGCTTCTTCTCTCGAGATGGATAAATGAACTAGGGTTCAGAGGTCCTCTCCTCCAGGGGCCAGGGGGTCTGCTTATATAGTCCTTCCAATTGAATGTGGGCCGTCGGATCAAACCGACATTAATCGCACGGTTTTCCTTAATCCCTTAGGTCGTTGGAGCATGATCCGCGAGGCAGAGCCTGATTGGCTCTCAGGTCAGGGCGGGCGCCCAAGGGAGGAGGGCGGGCGCCCTGCCCCCGGGTCCGCTCGGTCTCCCGCTCATTCCCGTTGCTTCTGAACTCTTCTAGATGTTAGATAATTGCGCCGCACGTTAATATCTCTATGTAAACCCGACGTGTGGGCCTTTCCTCCATATTTCCTGATAACCCCCTGCAGAAATAGACAAACACCAAAACTCGTGGAATTCTGTCAGATAAAACACTAAGTCTAGGTGTCGGTTGCATATGGATTCTTTTCTTTGTTTATTTGTTGATTATATTTGATACTTAAGGACCGTCAACAAACTCCCCCAAGCATACCTCTTGCTCGTCCCTGAGCAAGGATAGACTCAGTGATGGATCAGAAGCTGCTGTAATGCCTTTAAAAGTTGACGGTACACATGCTTTCAAATGAGGTCTCATCTCTGAGTTAGAGTAAACTGTCAAGACTTAAAATTTACTCATTTTACCTTTTACCATGGGACTTGTAACCGTCACTTCTGTCTTGAGGAGTTAAAAGATAGAACGGTCTAGTCAAGCGCCATGTATCTTATTCTTGATCAGCTATAGCTCTGGAGTTTTTGCAGATTTTCAAATAAAACTCAAAGATTCCTTGTATGACTCTCTCAGATCTCTCTTTTGTGGTATTTCTGGATCCTTACCAAGGCAGTGATGGTATATGCCTTCTCTCAAAGTATGTAGTATTTGTGGTATGAAGCATAGTAAACTTGCCTTCACTCTCACGCTACTTTAATAAGACTTTTGATATCTGGAGCTCATAGGTGGAAGATAAAGTATACATACTTACAAGACATTTATTGCATAGTCAAACCATGGATCCAGAGAAACAAGTCAATAAGTCAAATCAAGATGTGCATGTGTGGCGAATGAATGGTGTATGGTGATGATGGTGATAACAATGGTGAAAGTCTAATTCTACTTTTGCTCTTTTGAGGGGATACATACCTTTCTTGCTCTTTGAAACTTTTGAGGAGAATGAGATGCTCTACATTTTCTTTTTCTTTCCTCTCAGGTGGGTACCTTGTACCCCTAATTCTACTGTCGGACACTTGTCCATTTTTACCTCTCGTCTTACTTTTTCTTTTCTTTCGAGGTTCCGGGCACTTGCCCCTTTTTATTTCCTCGTATCCTTTCTTTTTTTCTTTTTTTTAGAGCACTCATCTCCTGAAATAATATAGCAAGTGGTAGTAACCAAGATATCTTGAGCATTTATTTCAAAGGGAAAAACAGGAATAGGAGAATGTTTTTGGATATTCTCTCCCGGATTAGGAGTAGAATACTTTTGGGTGGTTCTAGAGATGGAAATGGGTGGATATATGTGGACCGCATGACAAGCTCCTAAGGGTCTACACAGCTTGACCACACTCAATGCTCATAAGTAGTAAAAAGTAAATGTGTGGCTCAAAGTCTAGCAAGCATGTATATATGGTTGTGGTAGGAATTTAAACTCTCATCATACAGGAACTCATCATGTGATATTTTAAAGATTTTCAAAGATAAAATTCTCCAGATTTCTAGCATCTCTATGAACAGATAAACAGCAGCTCAACCTTCTCATATCATATCCGTTAACAACTTAGACTTTAGATCAAGTTCTCTTCCCACAAGTTTAGGTTTAGAGCAAGATTTAAATTATAACAGTTACGTCTAAACTAGAGAGAGAACTCAAATTTGAAAATTAGGCAAAGCAACTATTCATCATATCCATGCTAGAGTTTTATTAAGATTTAGTTTAGCATAGCCACTTATTTATTTATTAAGCACACTAAGCAAAATATATATATAAGCAAAAAATCTTTATTTGGTTTTTCATGGTTATGTATATTTTTTTAGTATAGTATAAGTATAAATATAGACAGAAATACTTAGCAGGATAAATCGGGGTGCTCTCCGCCAAGTTGGATTTTGACGTAATTTCTTCTGATGTAGCTAGCAGGTGGTGGAGGTGTATTTGAAAGTCGGCAGGACCCTGACAGCGATTAGATTGTCCTCCGTCTGCTAGTCTTCTTGATTCTTGAATTCTGTGGAGCTCAAATAGACAACAAAGCTTTGTGGAACTGATTAGGTGTTAGCATATATATCTCACCTTTATCATGTTGAGCCTCCTCAATAATTGCTACTTCCTTTGGTAGGATCACAATTTTATTTTTATATTTTCATTTTTTATAGAATAGAAGAATATTTTTATTTTATTATTTTTTCTGCCACCACAGTGAATGTACTTATGGGTTTTATGCCACTTGTATACTCACATGGGGCTTACTGGTTTTAACATTTTTTTATTTTTCTTTTTAAGATGATATGAACCTAATTAACTAAGTAAAATATTTTAAATAATTGAATGGAAAAGGATAACTACCAAGTTTACCTCTTGGCAAGGCGTTCGATGTTTTTAAGTCCTCCGAACGGGACTCTCCGTTTTCTCAGTCGTCCTGGGATTCGTTGGATGGCATAGTTGGTGGTTCCGGCGGCGCCTCCTCTCCATGTATAACTATCTTCTCTCTCCACACCTGACTCGGTGCTATGGTCTCCTTAGGATAGTTCTGTTCAAGCTGTATGTCTTCAGACCTTACCACTTCTTCGTAGTCTGCCCATCCGTCCTTGATGATTTGCCTCCTATGGTTGCGGTTGCGTCGTCTTCTTCTTGTACTGACCTGCTTAGATTCTTCAACTATATAGTTAGGGTTAGTAAAATAGCGGCATACTTCTCAGAGGGAAAGTGCATGTGGACTTCTCCGGTTCCAATGTAGATGATTGCTTCAACGGTGCTGAGGAACGGTCTCCCAAGGATGATGGGTGGATCGTACTCGTCTTCTCCTATGTCAATAACCTGAAAGTCTGTATGGAAAAAATGATCATCTATTTTAACAGGGACATCAGTTACTATACCTTCCACCTTTTGAAATGTCTGATCTGCCATCTGGAGCTGAATGTATATCGGTTTTAGAGGCACGGTTCCGAACAGGAGCTGATAGGTGACTGCAGCCATTATGTTGACACCTGATCCAGTGTCGCAAAGTGTCTTGTAGAAGTTGTACCCATTGATGGAGCAATGGATGCTTGGCATACCTGGGTCATCCTTCTTGGTCAGGAATGGTGACTTAAGTCGACGATCTTGACCTCCTTGAACTGCAGTAACCATCTTAGCTGACTCGTTCCACACTTGCTTGTTCCTGTTCCTCCTGTTGGTCCTCTTCCTTGGTTCTTGTTGGGATTGCTCTGGGATTTGTGTAGTCTTGTTCTTGAAGGAAAACGTCTCCTTCCTTCCTTTGATGTAGGAACTGATCTTGGCAGCACTAGCATAGATGACAGCTCCCGAGGTGTTTAGGAATAGCCTCCCTAAGATGACGGGTGCTCTCTCATCATTACCGGTCTCTATCACCTTGAAGTCTGCTGGGGCGTACAAGGTACCAACTCGGACGTAGAGGTTCTTCAGTATTCCCTTCGGAAAACTTAACGTCCGATCTGCAAGCTGCAGACACATGGTTGTTTCTAGTAAAGGATATGTAAAGAATTTTTCATAGAGTACCCTGGGCATAATGTTGACACTAGAGCTAAAGTCGCAGAGTGCTTCTAGGAAGTCCACCATGTCGATGGAGATGGGGATGACGGGGCGTCCTGGATCGCCTCTCTTGACCGGCAGAAGGTTAGTAGTTACTTCTGCAGCGGGGTTACTCCAGTAGTTACCTGTATCAAACATGTCTACAAGATTTGCAGATTCTAATCCTTCCGGTTGTGATGGTATACCGGGGTTAGTAGCAGGAATAGCAGCAGCTAGTTGATTTAACTGAGATTTAATTATTTTATTAAAGCTAATTTGATTCTTGATGGTAGTAGAGAAATTATCCATTCTATTATTTATATTTTCTAGCATTTTATCATTAGATGCCAATTTCTTAGATAGGTTATCCATTAGCTTTCCTTGATTAGACACTAACTCTCTCACAGGTGGAAAATTATTATTATTATTGTAAGAATTGTTACCTTGATAATTACCTGAGTAGTTAGGCCTCTTTTGATTCCAACCTTGATTTTGTTGAGGACAGTTGTAGTAGTAGTTGTTGTTGTTATTGTTGATGTAGTTCACGTCCTCAAGCATCTCAGAGCAGTGATTGCCTGAGTGTCCAGTATCTCCACACTCCTCACAAGTCATATGAGAGTCATAGACGTACATGACTTCCTTCTTATCTCTAGCTTTATCATCGAGCTTCTTCATGAGCAGGTCTAGCTTGGCAGACAGCATGTCTACCTCCTTGAGCTGATGCATACCTCCACCTCTCTTGCGTGTCTGGGTCCTTTCTTCATTCCAGCCTTGGTTGGACGCCATCTTCTCCACAAGAGCTATGGCTTGTGATATGGTGAGGGATAAGAATGCTCCTCTAGCTACAACATCCATGGTCTCTTGGGCACTATTGCCGAGCCCATGATAAAACATCTGCATCAGTAGCCAACTCTCCATTCCATGATGGGGACATTCTAGGATGTAGTCTTGGAAGCGCTCCCATGCTTCTAGAACAGATTCATCATGTTGTTGCTGAAAACATGTTTCCCACGGAGAGCATTGGTCTTGCTCATGGGAAAGAACTTAGCCAGAAAGTTCGTGGAGCAGAGTGCCCACGTAGTATTCTTCTCCTTTATAGCGTAGAACCACTGCTTCGCTCTCTCCAACAGGAAGAATGGGAAAAGGAGAAGTAGTATAGCATATCTGGGGACTCCTGATATGTTGAATGTGCTGCAAATCTCCAGGAAGTATTGGAGATGAGCACTGGCATCTTCGTGTGCCTTCCCACAGAACTGGTTGGATTGCACCATGTTGATAAGTCCAGGCTTGAGCTCGAAGTTGTCGTCGATCTCTGCAGCAGGTCCAGTGCGGATGTTGTCCGTAGTGGGAGCTGAGAACTCACGGATCGATTTGTTCGCCATGACTTCGAACTCTGAAGACAAGTTCCGGGTGAAACTTCGGTGATCTTCTTGATTGGATGAGCTTCGTGCTGAAGTATTGACGATCTCTTCTTGAGCTTGTCTGTTGTTTTTCTGAATAATGCTTCGGGATTGTCAACAAAATTTCCTGGAAGATGTCTTCTATTCATACATTACCCTGCATAAAATAAAATAGAAAAATATCGGGGTAAAACTGTATGAGAGAATTGATAATCTCAATCATATTAGTGATGCGAATGATGACTCAAAATTCTATGTTCATTCCTTATTTGTAATCAACCTTCGCCGGCAATGGCGCCAAAAATGCTTGTTGGGCATTCTTATTGTCATTACCAAAAGGAGACTTAGTTTTCTAATTCTGATAACGGCGCCAAAAATGCCAAACCTATCCCTCATGCCACTTAAGCCAAGTTGTCATCCCCAGCATGACATGAGAGACGCGGTATTGAAATATGCAATTGCTCTTCTGAATGAATAATAAATGAGATCTGTAAGCGCACAGATTAATACCGATGTAGCATTTTAACCGGGAAGTATTCTAGGTATCGTTATTTATATTTTTACCACTGGGAAGGGATTGCCAATCATCAATGTTGATTATGGAATGGAATATAGAATTGAGTATCTATAATTGCATATGTAATAGAGAGCATTATCTATCTCTTTCATATAGGGATAAATGTCACATAAAATATAAATAAAGTATGAATGGTGACAAAGATAATTAATCTGATCAGCATAACTAGCCACATATAATAATGATAAGCACCTCAACAGATATTCTAGCAAGTCATTAGCATGGAATTAGGATGAACTACAAGAATATTTCCTAAGTTATTCTTAACTATAAAGTCTAGCATATCATAGTTAGTGCAATTATACTTGGCAATCATTGCGAGACAGGACTACGCCCATGCATAGTGATATTATCAAGGAAAATGAGAAACATAGCAATCACTCCCCTGTAATAATGTTGTTCTGCCTGCCCTATACACGAGAGGGGGACTATATAAGAATCAATGGAGCTGTCGCTACCACGAACAACCCCGCGATCCGGCATATAGGGTACAATCGCAGATAAATACGGTATAGGCACCACGCCTACACAATACTTATCATTTACCCACTGTACACATGGATAAACGCTATACGATCCTAAACATGTATATAATTCCAATCTAACTAAGCCAAGCATATAACTATGATAAACTAAGAACAATATAATTGCAAATATAAATAAGTAGAGCAAATTCATAATCAATATATTGAAGTAGAACAAAGTCATATCCATAATATTGAAGAATAATGATGAACAAATGAAGAACAGTAGAGGAATTACCAAGAATCCTCTTGACAGATCCGGAAACCAATCGAAGATTGACTCCTTCTAGTTCTAATCCTATGTAGCTATGCTAAACTAGAGATCCATTGATGTGGTGGCTCTAGGGCTTGATCAGATGCTTCTTCTCCCAAGATGGATAAATCAATTACGGTTCAGAGGTCCTCTCCTCCAGGGGCCACGGGGTCTGCTTATATAGTCGTTCCAAATGAATGTGGGCCGTCGGATCAAACCGACATTAATCGCATGGTTTTCCTTAATCCCTTAGGTCAGTGGAGCATGATCCGTGAGGCGGAGCCTGATTGGCTCTCAGGCCAGGGCGGGCGCCCTGCCCTCGGGTTCGCTCGGTCTCCCGCTCGTTCCCGTGGCTTCTGGACTCTTCTAGATTTTGGATAATTGCGTGGCACATTAATATCTCTATGTAAACCCGACGTGTGGGCCTTTCCTCCATATTTCCTGATAACCCCCTGCAGAAATAGACAAACACCAAAACTCGTGGAATTCTGTCAGATAAAACCCTAAGTCTAGGTGTCGGTTGCATTTGGATCCTTTTCTTTATTTATTTGTTGATTATATTTGATACTTAAGGAGCGTCAACAGCAGTATTAACCATGTCTTGCAATTCACCAGTATTGGGATCAAGAGTAACCTGCCGAGGCATCGGCAGATCCTGCTTCTGGATGAACTTCCCCGCTCCTGTTCACACTGAAGGATTTCAGACAGAGCTGCCTATATTACTCCATAGCCCTTTCCATAGCCTGCTTCTGTTCTTCTATGAGATCAGCTTCTGTCACGCCAATGACATTGTCTACGTCGAGCTCAGAAGTAGCCATGTCGATCTTGTTGATAGATTGGTCCCACTAGGCATGCCAAAAGATGTGTTGATGCAAAAGTAAATCTGCAAACACAAATGGCTAATACTCGATTTTGATGTTGAGGCGTGCCAGCCGATTTGACCTAGAAATTGACAAAGGTGATAACTCAAATACTTTGGTCCTGACAACAGTTATGTGCCCGGATGTCACGGCCAAGAGGTATTCACGCGGAACTCGAGAAATTTGTCGAGTATTGCTCATTGAATCACTGAGAACTCAAAAATAGAAGAAAAATATGTAAGTTGACGAAGTCGTCGAAAGTAGATGCAAAATTAGATGTAAAACTTGTGTATGATATTGATTGATTGTTTTCTTACATTGTAGCTAGGTCTATATTTATACCCTAACCTAAAGATTTACAACCATATACGGCTAGGATTTAATTCTTAAACAAAACATGACTCTTACATAAGGCATACTTTAATGAATATGGAAAACAACCATCTATCTATTTTGGTGTCTGCTTCAATTACGATGAAACGTTTCATCAGCTCTGCTTCATCGGCATATCCTTGTTGCCTCCTTAGCAACTTCCACACCTTTCTTTAACGGCATCGGTGATCATCGACATCGGCGATCAATTGGCAATGATCAGTAACTGTCATCTCAACCCTCAGGCTAGCGACATCCTCCACCTGTCATCCTGTCATCGGCATCATCGGCTATCGGCAATCTTCTTATCGGCTTGACACAGCATTTTCATGACTACTTCCTCTTGACCATCCTGACTTATGCCTAAAAATTGTGTCAACATGTTTATTCCTAGCATCACTCTCTTGATCTTACTGTCTTAACTAAATGAACTAAAAATGATTGCACATCCAACACTTGGAAGATGATAGTAATAATCATGTAAAAGATCGATACAATATGCAGAGATAGACTTTTCTTCCATAGTGATCTAATATGCCAAAGATTTTAATATGTCAAACCCATGCTCATTGTCACCCATGTTAAGAATGAACAAAGCACATAGATGTCAACTTTGACTTGCTCAATACGCCTAAGGCTTGAGATAAATGAATGCACTTTTGGTTCTGTTGGTGTTTTTCCACCAACAGAGCACATGCACTTGATCTCTGCCTTGTCTTTATAAGCAGGAGACATTTTGATAAAACACATGGAGGAGTTTGTCAATTCTCAACTCATAAAAGTGGAGTCCTTGCCTACGAAAATGCACACTGAGCAAGATGTTGGACGAACTAAGAACATAGGTGACATCACATCAAGAGGTACGATCATCAAATTCTCCACCCTTGGGACTAGAGGATGCACCTAAGGAGCGATCACGGTAAGAAGTCTTGTTCAGAGGACTTAAAACACTAAATCCTCGCCAGGAGGTAAAATTGGTAGTTATCTTTTATTTCCCTTTTCAAATATTGCTTGCATTAGTTTGCTTTGCATAACCACTTCCCTACATTTGCATAGCCATGTTAACCTTAGCATATTTACTTCACTGCATTAACGCCTACATAAGAAAATAAAATAAAAATATTTACTTTGTTGCATCATAATTCCTAAGCCCGATGTGAATAATTTGTGGCATGTGAAAACCTACAAGAGTATTCACTGTGGTGGCACAAAAAATAAAAATAAATATGCATTCATCTTGTTACACATTCTTTGCATCATAGAAAATACAAAAATACTGAAAAGAATGATCCTAGTGAAAACTCTACTTAGAAGAACAAAAAACAACAATATCAAATGTCTTGGACAATTGAGGCTTAAGTGGCCAACCACTAACGCTTAATCTATTCCACAAGTTTTGTTGTCTATTTGAGTTTCACAGGATTTGAAATACCACAAGGAGCTGACAAACAAGTGGACGTTCTTTGCACTATTGGAGCACTCTCTCAACAAGTCATCAACACGAATTAATGCTCCACAAGAGGAAGAACATCTGCACTGCCAGTCTACAACCTCAGAAGAACAAACGACTATGTCAACATCCAGCTTGGGGGAGCGCACCCCATGTATCTAGCTAAGTATTCTCTTCCCTCAGTTTTACTTAGTCTTTGTGAGTTTTCTTAATTAGTAATAATGATGATCTAAAATAATTAAAACAAAATAAAAAGGATGTGTTTAGTTTGCTTGATATTTGGTTTTAAATAAGTTGATAATAAAAAGAAGAACTCTCTAAATAAAACTCTTGCATGGAAATGATGAATAGTTGCTCTGCTATAGTTCCTTTCAAGTACCTAGTTTTCAACCTTGATCTCTTCCAAGTTTTAGACACAACTGTTTTGATCTAAGATTTACTCTAAACTTGAACTTGTGGGTAGCAAATGCTTGATTTAAGTCTAGATAGTTGACAGGTATGATATGGAAGGTCTGATGCCAGTGTTTATCTTGTTCTTAGAGATTCTAGAGTTCTGGAGATTTATATTTTGAAAACATAAAAATGCTGCATGATGAGATCCTATATGACGAGAGCTTGAATTCCTACCATAGCAATATACATGCTTGCTAGACTAGGAAAACTTCCACTTATATTTGCTGCTTGTGAGCATTGAGTAGACTCGAGCTGTGTTGACCCTTAGAAACTTGTCATGTGATTAAAATCAAGATCACATACACTCGACCCACACATGCTGCTTCTACACTAAAAGTACACATCCACATCCATTCCATCTAAATCCATCCAAAATTGTTCTACTCCTACACTAGGAGTGAACACCAAAAACAAATTTTCCATCCATCATCCCATTCCCATCCAAATAAAGCTCCAAATATTCTTGTTACTACTTCCCATCAATATATCCAAAGAAGCATGGGTGCTCATTGAAAAAAAGAGATAAAGAAAGAAAGAATGAATGAAATAAATAAAGAGGACAAATGTCCCAATAAAAAAAGAGAGAGTGAAAGATTGTGAGCAACCCAAGTTCTCCCAATGTCTTCAGACTCAAAAGAGAGGTATGTATCTTCAAGGAGCAAAAGTAGAATTAGGCTTTCATGATTACCATCATATTCATGACATCATAACCATTTACACCTACCATTTCCACCATCCACTATATCCCATGTCTTCCACACACATGCACATCTTGATTTGATTGTATGACTTGTTCCTCTGGATCCTTTCTTTGACCTTATAATGCATGGTTGCAAGTATGTATGAGTTGTCTCCCCACCTATGAGCTCCACATAAGCCTATTAGTTGTAGGGTGAGAGAGAGAGGGCACAATGCTACTATGCCTAATGCAAAAAAATACCACATATCTGGAGAGATGAGAGAAGACATACATCATTAATACCTTGGTAAGGATCCATAAATACCATAAATGAGAGACTTGAGAGGGTCATACACAGGAATCTCTAAGTTTTATTTGAAAATCAATAAAAACTCTAGAATGAAGGTTGATTGATGAGCTAGAGATATAATGCTTGACTTAACCGTTCTATCTTTCAACTGCTCATGACCCAAGTGACGGCTATAAGCCTCATGGTGGAAGGTAAGACGAGTAAGTTTGAAGTCAGAATAGTACACTCTAATCCTAAGGAGAATTCTTGTTTGAACTCATGTGTACTTTTGAGGTGTGAAAGCATTGCAACAACTCTTGATCCATCATTGAGTTTATCTTTTGCTCAGGGATGAGCAAAGGGTAAGCTTTGGGAAGCTTGTTGAGGGTAGATAAGTATCATGTTTATATCAACATGATAATGGAGAAAGGTCTTAAAAGCAATGACCAACATAGATATAGGGCATACACTAACAGAATTCCACCAGTTTTGGTGAATGTCTATTCTGTAGGGGGTGATCACGAAATAACCAAAGGAGGCCCACATGTCATGTTTACATAGAGAGAAACGAGCCAACACGTAGACAAGTATGATCTCGAAGGTTTGGCAAGCCACCAGAACAAAAGAGAAGGCGAGCGGAGCCCGGGCCGAAGCCAGCAAGCAGGGTGCCCACCCTCTCCCTTCAACCAATCAAGAGCAAATTCACGGATCATGGATAAACTGACTTTGAGGCTTAATCTTCTCCGTTAATGATGGTCGGTTTGATTCGAGGGCTACGATTCATCCCACCTCCCTAGACGGTCCTACCCCCTGGAGGAGGGTAAGCCCTAAAACCCTAATTCATTATTTCGAGTTGGAATCAGAGCCAAGCATTCAAGATTAGATTAGCCATGTAGTCTCTTGAGAGATTAGGGTTAGTCTTGTAGAATTAGAGAGAGATAGAGTGGATGGAAGAGTTATGGAGGAAGCTCCGGCCTGTCGGTGTTTCATTCCTCGGCTTATACCTACGGGATCAATCTCCTTCATGGGGTTTGCTTCTAAGATTCTTCGGTGCATCAACTTCTAATACTAGTAAGTCCATGGTTATTTTTGTTCTTTGGTTTGTGACTCTTAGAGTACTTCAATTCTTGGTTATTCTTGGATTGGAGTTGCATGTCATGTGTAGACATGGTGTTTAGACACAATCGCACGTAGATATCCTCCTACTGGCCGGGCAAGGATAGTTCATGGGGAGTGATCCAATCGTCCCAATGAATTTATAGCTTCCTATCATGCTAGTTAGGACTAGGAGGATGTAAGAGCTAGTTTAGAGTACTCTTTGCAAGTACTTTAGCCTAGTTCATCCCCTCTAGAACACTATTAGCATAAATTACCATAGGTTAGAACTAGAACCCTTAGATATCTTCTCTATATCCCTTTAGTTCCCTTGTTTGATACTTAGGGGTTAAGTTTAGCCTTAGTTAGTCATCGCACACTTTCTCCTTGTGGATAAACAAATACGATACTCGAGATATCTTTCCCGGATGAAGTGCTACTTCGGTATATCCGTGCGCTTGCAGATTGTTTCTTTGATTCTTCTGTAGTGCGTAATAAATACCAACAGCCACCCGGTAACGGTAGTCTCATCCTTTCTACTGGGTGAAATCATCCAAAACCAAGAAGCCATTGGGAGGATAGCCAAGTGGTCAGTCGAGCTCATGGGCAAAACTCTCACATATGCCCCACGCAAAGCCATCAAGTCCCAGGTGCTGGCGGATTTCATTGCGGAATGGACCGACACCTAGCTTCCACCAGCACAAGTCCAAGCAGAGCTCTGGACCATGTACTTTGATGGGTCGCTCATGAAGACGAGAGCGAGCGTCGGCCTCTCCTCGCCTTGCCCCTCGGCATCCTCATGCGGTACGTCATTTGTATTCATTTTGTAGCCTCAAAGAATGTTGCAGAATATGAAGCCCTTGTCAACGGGCTGAGGATCACCATCAGGATCCGGCGATCTGGCGCTTCGACATTCGGTGGGATTCACAGCTCGTCATCGACCAAGTCATGAAAGCCTCGAGCTACCACGAACCCAAAATGGAGGCATACTGCAAGGAAGTACGCAAGCTGGAGGACAAGTTCCACGGTCTCGAGCTGAACCACATCACTAGATGATACAATGAAGCTGCAGAAGAGCTTGCCAAGATAGCCTCCACTCAAGGCACCATCCCACTACACATGTTCTTGAGAGATCTCCTCGAGCCATCGCCAGCCGATCTAGGCATTGGGCCTGGTGCCACAACAGCAACGCTTGAGCCCACAGACATGGTCGAGGTCCTCCTGGCGGTAGAAGAGGTCATGAAAGTCAAGCAGTCGTCTCATCGACCAAGCTAACCATTTGATTGGCATGACCCCTTTCTCAACTGCTTGATTAGAGGGGATCTTCTAGAAAACCAGACAGAGGCTCACCGTATCACTCGACGAGCCAAAACATAAGTGATCTACACTGACGATAAAGAGTCGTACTGATGAAGCCCGACAGGGATCCTACAACAGTGCATCCCCATCGAGGAGGGCAGGAAGCTCCTCGAGGACTTGCACTCAAGGGCTTGCGGCCACCACGCGACACCCAAGACCCTTGTTGGAAACAACTTCCGACAAGGCTTCTACTAGCCAACCGTCATTGCTGACGCCATCTAACACCTCCGCTCGAGCCACGGTGCCAGTTCTACGATAAGCAGACTCATCTCCTAGCTCACGCTCTATAAATGATCCCCATCACCTAACCATTCGCGGTCTAGGGCCTCGACCTCGTGAAGCCCCTCCAAAAGACAACTGGGGTTACACACACCTACTGGTAGCCGTCGACAAATTTTCCACGTGGATCGAGGCTCAACCCATCACCAACATCTGCTCTGAGCAAGTCATCCTATTCTTCACTGATATTATCCATCGATTTGGGGTGCCCAACATCATCATTACCGACAACGACACACAGTTCATAGGCAAGTCGCCCACCCTCGAACTAACGGACAGGTCGAGCGTGCTAATGGTATGATCTTGCAAGTTCTAAAGCCCAGAATCTACAATCGGTTGAAGAAGTTCGATAAAAAATGGATCGATGAGCTGCCCTCAGTCCTGTGGAGCTTGAGGATGATGCCCAGTCGAGCCACAATATTCACCCCATTCTTCATGGTCTATGGGTCCGAAGCAATTTTACCCATAGATCTCAAGTATGGGTCCTCTCGACTCAATGCATACAACGAACAATCAAACAAGACGGCCCAAGAAAACGCAGTCGACCAGCTCGAGGAAGCTCGAGACATGGCCCTTCTCAACTTAGCAAGGTACCAATAGAAGCTTCGACGCTATCATGACAAGCACATACATAAAAGGGATCTACACATTGGCGACCTCGTCCTACATCGACGACAGAGCAATTAGGGATGCCACAAGCTGACACCACCCTAGGATTGCCCATACATGGTGGTTGAAGTCTTAAAGCTAGGAACATACAAGCTAGCAAACGACAAGGGTGCGGTCTTCACCAATGCATGGAACATCGAATAGCTATGTATCTTCTACCCCTAGAGCCTCGAAGCTCTATACATTCCATGCATTTTGTACCCCTGTCACTACTAGGTATGTGTTCACCAATAACGGTACCCTTTCGACATTGAATACAGCAAAATTGTCACATGATTCCATTTGTGATGACTTTGTGACGAATTGGAATTTGTCATGTGAAAGGATCAAGATGCCCAAGAGGGGGGTAAATTGGGCTTCTCTAAAAATTTAGGCAACCTATAAGCTCCAATTCAACCCCTTGTGCCTAGTGTGACTAGAGAGCTACCAGATATAAGTTTTGCAACCTAGTTCCAATCCTATTCTAGCATGGCAATTCTAGGAATGTAAAAACTCAAAGTAATTGCACAAAATAATTGCTAGAAAGTAATGGAGTAGTGGAAGAAAATGCTCAGCGATGTTTTGCCGAGGTATCGGAGAGTCGCCACTCCCCACTAGTCCTCATTGGAGCACCCGCGCAAGGGTCTTGCTCCCCCTTGGTCCACGCAAGGACCAAGTGCTCTCTACGGGCTGATTCTTCGACACTCCATCACGGTGCATCGCCCAAAACCACTCACAAGCTTGACACGAGCCACCCATAAGAACTCTGGGCGGTCTTCGTGCCTCCAATCACCACCGAACCATCTAGGTGATAGCGATCACCAAGAGTAACAAGCAAAGAACTCTCACTTGACCCAATCAAGGCACTAGAGAGTGGTGGATGCACACTTGACTCTTGGAAATCCACTAGAGAAGGATTCTCACAAGAAATCTCTCAAATCTCAATCATCTCTTGGATCTTGCTTCTCTCTTGCACCACAAGGTGATTCTCAACTGATCAAATGGGCAAGAGACCTCCCATGGACAAGGTGGAGGAGTAGAAATACACATCCATCAAGTCCAAATGTCGGCCAACCGTTTTAAACTGAAAACGGGGTCACCGGACGCTAGTTATGCTGCACCGGACGCACTGCACTGAGCGTCCGGTGACCTCATAACGGCTAACTGAACTCTCTTTGACAGAGCACCAAGGTGACACCGTCCGGTGTGAGGATGAACTTTACATCCTCCCTGAGTTTAGGACCGGACGCTACCCGGTGAGTCCGGTGCTAGCGTCCGGTGCCTAGGTCACCCTTTGGACCTCCATGGGTTTAGGACCGGACGCTACCCGGTGAGTCTGGTGCTAGCGTCCGGTGCCTAACCCTAGGGACTCAGGCACTCTAACTGCTAATGACCTCACCGGACGCACTCACAGAGCATCTGATGCCAACTTAGGCACCCAAACTTCGTCGAAACGCGACCGTTCCAAAACAAAGTTTGTTCCTCTTGATCTAAGGACTATCTCTGAGCTGCCTAGTGCTAGGTTTACCAAGTGTGCACTACACCTAAACCTAAAGCCTTGTCTAAGTTAAGCTACTAGATCAAAGCCCCTCTTAATAGTATGGTCAAAGGAAAACAAAGTCCTAAACTATTCTAAGTGCCCTTCTTCGCCATATGGCACTTAGACCTAGTCTAGTCTTGACGATGTCCATCCATCCTTTGAAAACCGAAACGATTTCCACTATTAAGTCGGCATGTACGTCCCTGTTCATCGAGTACCTGTTGTTGACGGTTCTTAAGTATCAATTTTAATTATCAAATAAACAAGAGAAAGGACCAATATGCAACCATCACCTAGAATTAGGGTTTGATCTGACAGAATTCCACGAGCTTTGTTGTTTATCTATTTCTGCAGGGGGTTATCAGGAAATAAGGAAGAAAGGCCCACATGTCGGGATTACATAGAGATATCAACGCACCGCGCAATTTTACATCATCTAAAAGACTCCAGAAGACACGAGACTGAAGCGGAGGCAAAACTGGGCCAGGCCCAGGGCGCCCGCCCTGGAAGCCTGGGCGCCCGCCCCCCTATTGGAGCCAATTCAGGACTCCTTCGCTCGGGATATTCCACCGACCTATTGGATCAAGAAAAACATAGTACCACCTCGGCTATCGACCCAAAAACGCATAGAAGGGGAGGACTATATAAGCGAGGCCCCCCTGGCCCCTGGAAGACATGAAGAAATTATCATAGAGACTGAGGGGTGCCCTCGAAGGAAAACCTCTTCTCTAATTAATGTTTCTTTTTAGGCTTAGCAATCAATGTAAGGTAGAAATAGATCTTCTAGTTTCTACTAGATTGAGAGAGATAGAGTGGAGGTGTAGAGTGGAGGAAGCCCGGCCTGTCGGTGTCTACTCCAAGCTTGTACGTGTGGGATCAAGTTCTCCTAACCCGAAGCTTGCTCCTAGGATTCTTCAGTAATTCGACTTCTAAATTCTAGTAAGTTCTTGTTTTATTGTTCTTATGGTTTATGAGTTTACTTTAATCTCTTCGCGTAGAGTTTAGAGTAATCATTGCTGGCATAAACGTGGTGTTTAGGCTGGGGTACTCATAGATATTCCCTGACTAGCTGGACCGTGGTAGTAGTGAGGAACGTGACATTTCCGAGCTACCTTTGTAGATCACATCTCGTTAGCAGGAAGGATAGGGTTTATAGGTGCGGGTTGAACATCCTTTGTGGTGTCTAGATTCCGTTAGCCTCCCCATTAGAACAGTAGATCATCCTTACCAAGGTTAGAAGGAGACTACGGTTGCAGTCTTCTCTATTTATCACTCACATCGAAAGACATTCTTTGTGCCTAAAGGTTAGTAGTAATAGACCGGTTAGTCAGATGCACTCTTTCTCCTAGTGGTAAAAAAATAAATACGATACTCTGGATAATTTCCCGGGTGAAGTGCTCACCGATATCCGTGCGCTTGCGGATCAATTCCTTATTGCGTTCCCAAATATCAACAAGCATTTCTGGCGCCGTTGCCGGGGAGAAAGACGGTTGCTGAGATAACCTGTGTCTTGCTATTAGCTTGTATCTATACTTTTATCTTTTCTTATCTTTTATATCCTTTATTTATTTTCTTTATTCTTACCTTATGGAAAACCAAAATTCTAAATCGATCCATGAGTCTGCAATCCCTTTAGCAACTGACCTTTTGCCATGGGAATCATCAGAGCCTATCCAAACACCCCAGTATAAGTTAAGTTCTAGGTTGATTGCCATGATTCAAAACCTATCTTTTTCGGGAAAGGAAGACGAAAACCCTTACCTTCATATTAGAGATTTTGAGCAAACATGTGATTGTCTTCGCATTGAAGGCATTTCTGATAAGACTTTACGTTGGAAGCTTTTTCCTTTTTCTCTAAGGGGAGAAGCTAGACAATGGTACAGTCAGAAGGTAAGTCAACAACAAGGTGAATGGGGAGTTTTACGAGCCAACTTTTGTCTAGATTTCTATTCCCTTGACCGTATAGCCGACCTTAGACTCGAAGTACTATCTTTTAAACAAAAAGATAATGAAACTTTGGGAAAATCCTGGAAACGTTTTTCTGATCTTTTAGAATCTATTCCAAACCTTAATCTTGAAGACCCTGTTCTTTTATTTCACTTTTTTCGAGGTCTTCATAAAAATCACAAACAAATGCTTCACACAATGTCTAGAGGTTCTTTCTTTCGCATCCCTGCTGATGAAGCAAGAGTGATCCTAGATAGAATCCTAGAAGCTGAGAAGGATAATACCCTTCATGATGAAACCTACGAAGCCGAAGTAGACACTCTGCCAAATTCTTCATCTACTTTAGCTATCCCAAGTTCTGAGCCACAAGAGGAAGAAATTCCACTACCGGACTTCATGCTGGATATAGAATCCGATCTTTTTGCCGATTTTGGAAATATTTCAAACTACCATTCTATTGACAAACCCCAAAACGGTCAGTTTAGCATTTATTTACCAAGTGAATATCAATTGAGAGAGCTTATCTCAGTCATGAGTAGCGAATGGTTGGAGGAATCAGAGCTTTCCTCTGATGTGATCCGTTTGGACACACCCTCTATAACTATACGCTGTGCTTATAATTCTGATCGATTTAATGCTCTTTATAATCCTGTTGTGGGGATCAACATTATGTCTGAATCCTTTGCACTTAAACTATTTAAAAATCTTATCTTAACCCCCACAACAAAGGTCATAAAGGAATCTTCGGGACGATTAGTCCCCAGTCTTGGAATTATTAATGTCCTACCTCTTACAGTAGAAGGCTCCATGGTTCACTTGAACTTCTATATCTTTGATACATGGGACTTCGACCTGTTAATAGGACAACCTTTAAGAAGACTCCTTTGTGAAGGTCATACTGGAAAGCTACACATTTCTTTTGGAAAAACTTTTCAATTCCCAATGATAATTTCACACTCCTTAAATAATAAGGCCGAGTCATATCTTTTGCCTGATCCTATGGAGGAAGTAAAGGCTGCATCTCTAGAGCTTTTAGATGAACCAGACTTAGAAGACGAAACTCCTTTCTTCACAGAAGAAGAAGACGAACCTTCTGAGCCTGAACCCTTAGATGAGTTTGCAGAAACACCTAGACCCCCCATAGAACTTAAAACTTTACCACCCGGTCTTACCTATGCTTTCCTAAACAATAATCCAGAATTCCCTGTGATCATTAGCGATAAACTCACTCAGGATCAGACTCTGCAATTAATGACCATTCTTGAGAAACATCACTCAGTTTTCGGCTACTCACTTCAAGATCTTACAGGAATCAGTCCTATGATTTGTACTCATCGTATTCCAACAGATCCTTCTGTTACACCCTCTCGAGAACCCCAACGTAGACTTAACAATACTATGAGAGAGGTAGTTAAAAAGGAAGTTATAAAGTTGCTGCATGTAGGGATTATATATCCTGTGCCGCACAGTGAGTGGGTGAGCCCAGTACAAGTTGTGCCCAAAAAGGGAGGCATGACAGTTATTATGAATGAAAAGAACGAGCTAATTCCGCAACGCACCGTCATAGGATGGCGGATGTGCATAGACTATAGAAAATTAAACAAAGCCACGAGAAAGGATCACTTTCCTTTACCTTTCATAGATGAGATGCTAGAGCGGTTAGCAAACCATTCATTCTTTTGTTTCTTAGATGGATATTCAGGATATCACCAAATCCCGATCCATCCTGATGATCAAAGCAAAACCACTTTTACAAGCCCGTATGGAACTTATGCTTATCGTAGAATGTCTTTTGGGTTATGTAATGCACCAGCTTCTTTTCAAAGATGCATGATGTCTATATTTTCTGATATGATTGAAGAGATTATGGAAGTTTTCATGGATGATTTCTCTGTTTATGGAAAAACTTTTGATAGTTGTCTTGAAAACTTAGACAAGGTTTTGCAAAGATGTGAAGAAAAGCACTTAATCCTTAATTGGGAAAAATGTCATTTTATGGTTAGGGAAGGAATAGTGCTAGGACACTTAGTGTCTGAAAGAGGTATTGAGGTAGACAAAGCTAAAATTGAAGTAATTGAACAACTACCTCCACCTGTGAGCATAAAAGGAATTCGAAGCTTTCTTGGCCATGCTGGTTTTTATCGTAGATTCATAAAAGATTTTTCATTTATTGCTAGACCACTTACTCTTTTGCTAGCCAAGGATGCTCCTTTCGAATTTGATGATGCATGTCTAACATCTTTCAATTTATTAAAGAAAGCACTCATCTCTGCACCAATCATTCAACCCCCTGATTGGTCGTTGCCTTTTGAAATTATGTGTGATGCTAGTGATTATGCTGTAGGGGCAGTATTAGGACAAACTAAAGATAAGAAGCATCATGCAATTGCTTATGCCAGTAAAACTTTGACAGGAGCTCAGCTTAATTATGCAACCACTGAAAAAGAGCTTCTGGCTGTTGTCTTTGCCATAGATAAATTTAGATCTTATTTAGTTGGAGCTAAAATAATTGTTTACACTGATCATGCTGCATTAAAATATTTGCTCACTAAAAAAGATGCTAAACCTCGCCTGATTAGATGGATCTTATTACTCCAAGAATTTGACTTAGAAATAAAAGATAAAAAAGGAGTAGAAAATTCTGTTGCTGATCACTTGTCTAGAATGTATTTAAAGAGTCCACAGGAAACCCCCATCAATGATTCACTTCGGGACGACATGCTCTACGGGATTAACAGGTCTGACCCCTGGTATGCAGATATTGTTAATTTTATGGTTTCAGGGTATGTACCACCAGGAGCAAACAAGAAGAAGCTTACTCAAGAAAGTCGTTCACATATATGGGATGAGCCATACCTCTTCCGAGTATGCTCTGACGGCTTACTCAGGAGATGTGTGACCACTGAGGAAGGATGGAAGATCATTGACAGATGTCATTCATCACCATATGGAGGTCATTATGGAGCATTCCGTACACATTCAAAGATCTGGCAGTGTGGATTCTATTGGCCTACAATGTATGAAGACACGAAGCAATATATCAGGAGATGTGGGCCATGTCAAAGGCACGGAAACATAAATACAAGGGATGCAATGCCACTCACCAACAACCTTCAGATTGAGCTCTTTGATGTCTGGGGAATAGACTACATGGGTCCATTTCCTCCATCAAAGAAGTGCGAGTACATCTTGGTGGCGGTTGACTATGTCTCCAAGTGGGTAGAAGCATTACCTTGCAAGCATGCCGACAACGTCAGTTCAAAGAGGATGTTTGAAGAAATTATATTTCCAAGATTTGGAGTTCCCAGAGTAGTGATAAGTGATGGAGGAGCGCACTTCATCGACAAACGCTTCAAGCAATATCTATCAAGACATGGAATCCGTCACAACGTCGCTACCCCCTATCATCCTCAGACAAGTGGCCAAGCAGAGACTTCCAACAAACAAATCAAGAATATTCTTCAGAAGACAGTAAATGAAATGGGAACGGCGTGGAAAGACAAGTTACCCGATGCACTCTGGGCATACCGGACAGCATACAAGACCCCAATTGGAATGTCTCCATACCAATTGGTGTACGGGAAGACTTGCCATCTACCTGTTGAACTAGAGTTCAAAGCACACTGGGCCATAAAGAGATGGAATATGGACCTAGATGTTGCTGGAGATTATAGAAGAATGCAACTATCAGAATTGGAAGAATGGCGAGAGAAGGCATATCACAATTCAAAGATCTACAAAGAAAGAGTCAAGAGGTGGCATGACAAGAGAATCAAGAAGAAGGAGTTCACACCCGGAGATAAGGTATTACTTTTTAATTCCAGGGTAAAGCTTTTCGGGCATGGTAAACTCCAGAGCAAATGGGAAGGACCATTCAAGGTAATCAATTCATCATCCCACGGAGCTATCACACTTCAAAATAGCAAAGGTACGTTATTCAAGGTAAATGGTCAACATCTTAAATTATTTTTAGAGCCCAATGAGGAATTTGAAGAAATAGACGTAGTCCATTTTTACCTTCCCATGGAGAATTAGAGCCCGTCACTTTTGGTCTGATGGTTTTGGGGCATATATATATTTTTCTAAATAATTTCGCATCTAGAAACGCGCTCGGAAAAGTGGGCCCACAGAGGAGCCAGAGAGAGGGCGGGCGCCCAGGTCAAGTGGGCGGGCGCCCTGCCCCTGTTCCCCCTCGGTCCCGACTTTCTCTGTTATGGAAAATGCACTTATGGTAATTCGAATAATCCCTCGGATAGAAAGTTTCCCACGCAAGTCGACGGGAGCAACCCGAACAACCCATAGAGGCATCCTTTTGACCCCTATATAAACAGACCCCTGACCTCAGTTTTCAAACACCAAGCCACCAAGCTTTCTCTCCTTCAATTAGAGCTTAATTAGCTCTCCTTCAATTAAAATTTTATTAGTTCCTTGCTACTCCAATGGCCGACAAGTACCACGACGATTGGAAAGTCGTCCCCTTCAACCTCAACATGGAGCCAGTGGAAGACCCCGATGCCCGTGCTCTCGTCCCGGCCAACACAGAACGTCAGCTAGAAGCCATGCCATTACGTCAACGCAGCTCCGCCCAATCTTACCATGCTCAACCAGTTCTCACCGCACCACCACAAACCCTACTTCTCAAAGGATCATCATCAAAGACAAAGACCACTATCAAGGTGCCAATCGGCACAAGAGTCCTTCCACCTAGACCCAATGAGAGGGTCGTTGGAGTCAAGACCAACCGAAGCGGTGAGATCAGCAGTGTTCGCTACACTACGGAGGAGGAAAGGCCTTACTTTGAAGGGATTAGAGCATCCAAAGTCCGTTTCATCCCTCCAAAGGCAGCCCCAAAGCACGCTCTCAATGCTTTTGAGACACCTCCCAAGCGTCGCAAGACTATAATGGATATTGATGAGGAAGTTCGCAGGCTAGATAGAATTATCATAGACCTCCAGTCCTCGATTAATTCCCTCACTAGGCAGCTCTCTAACCACAACACCATTATACTAGGCCTTAGGCAGGATCTTGCCAGTGCCAACAAGAAGATCAAGGAATTAGAGCGCCGCTAAGTTATCTAGATTAGACAGAGGCAATGCATCTTAGTTATCTATCTTTAAATTCGGTTTAAGTTTGCTATTATCAGTTTGTTATTATCAGTTTGTTATCAGTTTGCTATCAGTCTTTTTAATAAATGCCTCAAGATCAATAAAGAGTATTACTATTATTATTATGTCTTGTGTGTCTCTACTTTATTTTTGTGCAAGAAAGCAGAAAACAAGTATGGGGGAGATCCCTCGACATGCCAACCACACTCCGACTACACCACTCCATGATTCAGGTACACACTCTGCACACTTTACTTCATACATACATTTATTTTGGATTATGCAGATTACTGTTTCCGACATGATAAAATAAAAAGATTAAAATATTTCTAATCATGATTAATCTCAATCTGTAATATTTCCTGAAAACTTGCAATTATTATAAAATCATTTTAAAACCCTGTGTTACTTAAGTCAAGATGGAATATGTGATGGTAGAGTATGAGTTTCTTATTCTTGATATCATTGTTGCTTGGAGAATTTATTTCAAAATATTCAAATTTCTAGCTACCATCCTCAGTGTTTTATATGCCTGATAAGACTGAAAATATTAATTATGATTATAAAAGCTATCTGCTCTGTATTGAGTTTGTTCAAAATGAGTTAGACCCTTGTTGAGAGATTTATCATGCTCCCAAGATCAAGACATTATTTCAGTAAGATTCACTCTTCCGAAGTATTATTGCATTAGAGGCATGGGCTATGCAAAAATAGAAATATTTCGAGGAAATAAAAAGGAGCAAGTGCTCGACAACCTCGCAGAAAAAAAAAATGGACAAGTGTCCGGCAGTAGAATTAGGGGTACCTCAGTATCCACTTAGTAAAAAAAATGATAGCCCATGGTCCCTCTAATAAGCAATATGCCAGTAAGAGTTGACAAAGTTTTTAATTTCCAAAGTCTTTGATCTAAGAGTATGACATTCCCCTCCTCGGATCCCGTTTTGATCAGGTAATAAATGCAAAGTAAGTATGCTTAAGAATTTTTGCAAATTAAAACAACCTCAGTGAGATATATATAAAAGATAATGAGTGATCTAAGAGAACCTATGAGGATCAAAAGGTATGCTAACTTTCTTTTAAAAATATACAAAAAACTCCAAGTGGCAGGATTGAGAAGAAAGGATCTTTACTCTTAACCATATACATCCCTGACTATTGTACACAGTGGATTTTTAACACCCTGCAATTATAAAGAGAATGTTTTAAATGTTTACCCCAGATATTGTTCTTAACCATCCTTTTCTCGAGGACGAGTAAAAGCCTAAGTATGGGGGTATTTGTTGACGGTTCTTAAGTATCAATTTTAATTATCAAATAAACAAGAGAAAGGACCAATATGCAACCATCACCTAGAATTAGGGTTTGATCTGACAGAATTCCACGAGTTTTGTTGTTTATCTATTTCTGCAGGGGGTTATCAGGAAATAAGGAAGAAAGGCCCACATGTCGGGATTACATAGAGATATCAACGCACCGCGCAATTTTACATCATCTAGAAGACTCCAGAAGCCACGAGACTGAAGCGGAGGCAAAACTGGGCCAGGCCCAGGGCGCCCGCCCTGGAAGCCTGGGCGCCCGCCCCCCTATTGGAGCCAATTCAGGACTCCTTCGCTCGGGATATTCCACCGACCTATTGGATCAAGAAAAACATAGTACCACTGTTGACGGTCCTTAATGCTCATATTTAACCATCAATTAATCATAGAAAAGGATCCAAATGCAACCAACACCTAGACTTAGGGTTTTATCTGACAGAATTCCACAAGTTTTGGTGTTTGTCTATTTCTGCAGGGGGTTATCAGGAAATATGGAAGAAAGGCCCACACGTCGGGTTTACATAGAGATATTAACGTGCCACGCAATTTTCTATCATCTAGAAGACTCCAGAAGCCACGGGACCGAAGCGGAAGCCGAGAGGCCTCAGGGACAGGGCGCCCGCCCTAGTCCTGAGGGCGCCCGCCCACCTCTTTCCACCAATCAGGGTGAAGTTCGAGGATCATGCTCCACCGACCTAATACTTCAAGGAAAACCACACGATCAATGTCGGTTTGATCCGACGGCCCAGATTCACTTGAAGGGACTATAAAACCAGACCCCCCTGGCCCCTGGAGATCATACCTCTTCTACAGAATCAAAGCTAGGGTTTCAATTCTTCATCCAAGTAGAGAGGATCCCTCTACTTCTTCTAGTTCTACCTCTAGTTCATCTAGATCTAGTTCTAGTTCCTCTAGTTCTAGTTCTAGTTAGTTCTAGTTCCTCTAGTTCTAGTTATAGTTAGTTCTAGTTGTAATCAAGAAAATAGGGAGAGAGAAGAGGAGAGCAGAGGAGGAGCCAGATCTGTCGGATCTTCCTCAACATTGTACTTTTGCAGCATCTGGTTCGTTCTTCATCGTTCTCCAGGTTCTTCAATTCATAACTCCTGAGTTCTCTAATTACTTTTATTTACATTCAAGTTATTTATTGGATTCCCGCTTGCATCAAGTGCTCTAATCTTTGAAACATTAGAGTAGTAATTAATAGATTAGACGTGGTGTTTAGTCTTGCGATTACCTGGAATTGCAACCAATCCTGCGGATTGTTGTGGTAGCCTTAGGGTAGTGACAGCCCTAACGGTCGACGTATTCCACCTCGTTCGGATCGGTGTTTGTAGGACCGTAGTCGGAGCTTCCTAGCCCCCTTCTCATCTCTTTCCGTGGTTAGTGTTCTGATGTCCCGATATAGATAATCTTGAAGTAATTCTTGATTCTTAGATCAACTAGAGAACTCTCAGGAAACTTCCTCTCTTCCCACCAAAAATACTTATATAGTTATCCTTGGGCGATCTTGGATCTTAATTAGTACACTCACGATCCCTGTGGAAAATCGATACTCTAGAATACTCCCGGGTGAAGGCTACATCGGTATCCGTGCGCTTGCGGATTTTTCTGTTTGCGTTTAAAATACCCAACAAGCTTTCTGACGCCGTTGCCGGGGAACGGTAGCTGTGCTAGTTTCGAACCAAGTCGTCCGTGTATCCTTTTTATTTTCCTTTTTTTACCACACTCACCATATCATTTTCACCATACCACATGGATTTCACTCTAAGCATTAATGAGCATGGAATTTATTTCATAGCCACTTCATTTACTCCATGCTCATATGCAACATCTTCACAATCCATTGGTTTTTCCAACATCACCACATTCAAGATCTCCAACCCCCTCATCCTTTCTATTTATAAAAACTTTAAAAGGGCGGTTGTCGATGCATATGTCTATAATAAATTTTGCAGATCTCGTTGAGTTGATCTTGATATAGGTCAGCGTTGGAGGGGAAACCACTTCACTGACATAAATTGATGGTTTCCCAAGGACAAGCTTAGTGTCCTAAAATAAGCACTGATTAGATCGTAACATGAGCTTTGAATTATTTGCAACATTACCTTGTGTGTTGAGCATATAAGAATAATTGTAAAAATATTCCTTCGGGTATTCTTGTCACTAACCTTTCCAGGATTGGAGCAAGAAGATCGGATGAATGACAAGCACAAGGTATGTCCAACCAATCATCATGCAACATTGAATTAAATTCATCCAAACTTGAATTTTGCAAAATTCCAGCTTGGGGAGTACTTTACATAAAAACATCCTTTGCCATGTTGCTATGTTGGTTGTCCCTACCTTTGAGACATGCTCAATTTGTTACATACTAATCACACTACTTCATCTCCACTTGAGTAGATCTCTATAAATGCTCTCATGGTACCTTTATTTGCTTTAGTATATGTCTAGGTTGGAGTAGTCTCATTTATCTCTTAATTAAGCATGGTGCTTAGTTTAGGAATGATGATCTTACTTCCAAAGGATTTTAAATTAAGCATGATGCTTAGGTTAAAAAGCCCTCCTGAATCAAATTAGACATGGTGTCTAGGTTGATTTTTGAGCCGATAGTATGCTATAGTAGATATTGGATATTTTGTTGGACTAACCCCTGCAGGAAAACTTTCAATATCGACCTGGGAAGTCCTGAGATAAACTCACATTGGAGACAAAGAGAGAGACACATGAAGTTTAACAATTTGCATGAGGAAGGCATAGCTCACAAGAGATGATCCATGGAGGGTGCCACAAACACGATGCACAACCGCTATGAGAGGAAAGCTTCCACAAGGTGATACTATACCATCACTCTTCAAGTAAGGTAACATCTTAAGGTACTTCACTATCACTTCTATAAGCTTCTCCTTTGTTCTGGCGTTCACATGAATAAAAGAGACAAACATGTATGATTTACAACTCTAGATTAACTAACCTAATCGATTCCACATGTTTAGTCCTTCCACCTTTGTGATCCCACACTCCTAATCATACGAGCTAAAATGTTGCACACCCAATCTTTGGAAGATATATATATATATATATGAAAACATAAGTATAGATAGATTATCTTTCCATTAGGTTGAGTGATCTGATCTGACGAATGTTTTAAATGCTACACTCATGATCTTATTATCCATCAACTGTGTCTTGCTCACTATGCTTAAGGATAGAGAAGAGCAAATACACTTTTGGTTCTGTTGGTGTTTTCCACCAACAGGGCCCATGCACTTGATCTCTGCCTTGTCTCTATGAGTAGGTACACTTCGAGCAAAATATGAAGGACTTTTATAACTCCCAGACTCCACCAAGTGAAGAACCTAGATCTACGAGCACAAACACACTAGAGATACTGGACACTCAGAGATACAATCCAGGACGTCTCGTCATCCCGATCTCCATCGACATGGTGGACTTCCTAGAAGCACTCTGCAACTTTGGCTCCAGCGTCAACATTATGCTCCGGGTACTCTATGAAAAATTCTTTACACATCCTTTATTAGAGACAGCCATGTGTTTGCAGCTTGCAGATCATACGCTAAGTTTCCCAAAGGGAATATTGAAGAACCTCTACGTCCGAGTTGGTACCTTATACGCTCCAGCAGACTTCGTGGTGATAGAGACTGATACTGCTGAGAGGGCACCCATCATCCTAGGGAGGCCATTTCATCTACACTAGTGCTGCCAAGATCAGTTTCTACATCAAGGGGAAGAAGGAGACGTTTTCCTTCAAGAAACAAGACTACACAAATCCCAGAGCAATCCCGACATGAACCAAGGAAGAGGACCAACAGGAGGAACAAGAACAAGCAAATGTGTACCGAGTCAGCTAAGATGGTCACTGCAGCTCAAGGAGGTCAAGATCGTCAACTCAAGTCACCTTTCTTGATCAAGAAGGACGACCCTGGTGTTCCAAGCATCGAGTGCACAATCAATGGATTTTCTTTTCAGAAGACACTCTACGACACTGGATCTAACGTCAACATAATGGCCGCAGTCACTTATCAGCTCCTGCATGGAACCATGTCCCTACAACCAACATACATTCAGCTCCAGATGATTTTAAGGTTATTGACATGGGAGAAGACAAGTACGATCCACCCATCATCCTTGGAAGACCGTTCCTCAGCACTGTTAAAGCAATCATCTACATTGGAACCGGAGAAGTCCACGTGCACTTCCCCTCTGAGAAGGTACGCTGCTATTTTACTGACTTTAACTATATAGTTAAAGACTCTAAGCAGGTCAGGACAAGAAGAAGACGACGCAACCGCAACCAGAGAAGGCAAATCATCAAGGACGGATGGGCGGACTACGAAGGAGAAGTGGTAATGTCTGAAGACATACAGCTTGAACAGAACTGTCCTGAGGAGACCGTAGCACCGAGTTAGGTGTGGAGAAAGAAGATAGTTATACATGAAGAGGAGGCACCGCCGGAACCACCGACTACGCCATCCAGCGAATCCCAAGACGACTGAGGAAACGGAGAGTCCCATTCGGAGGACTTAAAAACACCGAACGCCTTGCTCCATAGAATTAAAGGATCAAAGAAGACTAGTAGACGGAGGACATCCTAATCAATGTCAGGGTGCTGCCGACATTCAAATACACCTCCGCCACCTGCTACATCAAAAGGAATTACGTCAAAATCCAGCTTGGGGGAGAGCACCTCCATTTATCCAGCTAAGTATTCTACTCACGTTTATATTTTACTCAAATAATAAAAAGAAGCATAATCATAAAAACCCAAATAAAGATTTTGTGCTTATATATATCTTTGCTTAGTTTGCTAAATAAATAAATAAATAAAATTTGCAATGAACCCTCATGATAAGCTCTCACATGGAAATGATGAGTAGTTGCTCTGCCATGACTAGTTCTCCAAATTGAAATCTCTCTCAAGTTTAGGCATGACTGTTATTAATTAAGATTTGCTCTAAACCTAAACTTGTGGGAAGAGTACTTGATCTGAAGTCTAAGTCGTTAACGGATATGATATGGGAAGGTTGAGCTGCTATTTATCTGTTCCTAGAGATGCTAGAATTCTGGAGAATTTTATCTTTGAAAATCTTTAAAATGTTGCATGATGAGTTCCTGTATGATGAGAGTTTAAATTCCTACCACAGCCATATATACATGCTTGTTAGACTATGAACCACACATTTACTTTTTACTGCTTATGAGCATTGAGTGTGGTCAAGCTGTGTAGACCCTTAGGAGCTTGTCATGTGGTTAAATCAAGATTCACTTGCACGTTCACTCATACATGCTGCTTCTACTCCGGAAGTACCATCCACATATACCCATTTCCATCTCCAGAACCACCCAAAAATATTCTACTCCTAATCTGGGAGAGAATAGCCAAAAATATTTCTGTTTTTCCCCTGTGAAATAAATGCTCAAGTTATCTTGTTACTACCACTTGCTACATTATTTCAAGAGATGAGTGCTCTAAAAAAGAAAAAAAATAAATACGAGGAAATAAAAAGGGGCAAGTGCCCGGAACCTCGAAAGAAAAGAAAAAAAAAGAAGTGAGACGAGAGGTAAAAATGGACAAGTGTCCGACAGTAGAATTAGGGGTACAAGATACCCACCTGAGAGAAAAGAAATAAAGAAAATATAGAGCATATCATTCTCCTCAAAAAGTTTCAAAAGAGCAAGAAAGGTATGTATCCCCTCAAAAGAGCAAAAGTAGAATTAGACTTTCACCATTATCACCATCATCACCATACACCATTCATTCACCACACATGCACATCTTGATTTGACTTATTGACTTGTTCTTCTGGATCCATGGTTTGACTATGCAATAAATGTCTTGTAAGTATGTATTAGCTGTCTCCCACCTATGAGCTCCAGATATCAAAACCTTATTAGAGTAGGGTGAGAGAGAAGGCAATGTCACTATGCCTCATACCAAAAATACCACATACTTTGAGAGAAGGCATACACCATTACTGCCTTGGTAAGGATCCAGAAATACCACAAAAGAGAGACTAGAGAGAGTCATACAAGGAATCTCTGAGTTTTATTTTAAAATCTGCAAAAACTCCAGAGCTATAGTTAATCAAAGAACAAGAGACATGGCGCTTGACTAGACTGTTCTATCTTTTAACTACTCAAGACAGAAGTGACGGTTACAAGTCCCATGGTGAAAGGTAAATGAGTAAGTTTTAAGTCTTAACAGTTTACTCTAACCAGAGATGAGATCTTGTTTAAACGCATGTGTATCTTTAAGGCATGAAACCACTGTAGAAACTCTTGAGTCCATCTTTGCTCAGGGACGAGCAAAGGTTAAGCTTGGGGGAGCTTGTTGACGGTCCTTAATGCTCATATTTAACCATGAATTAATCATAGAAAAGGATCCAAATGCAACCAACACCTAGACTTAGGGTTTTATCTGACAGAATTCCACAAGTTTTGGTGTTTGTCTATTTCTGCAGGGGGTTATCAGGAAATATGGAAGAAAGGCCCACACGTCGGGTTTACATAGAGATATTAATGTGCCACGCAATTTTCTATCATCTAGAAGACTCTAGAAGCCACGGGACCGAAGCGGAAGCCGAGAGGCCTCAGGGACAGGGCGCCCGCCCTAGTCCTGAGGGCGCCCGCCCACCTCTTTCCACCAATCAGGGTGAAGTTCGAGGATCATGCTCCACCGACCTAATACTTCAAGGAAAACCACACGATCAATGTCGGTTTGATCCGACGGCCCAGATTCACTTGAAGGGACTATAAAACGAGACCCCCCTGGCCCCTGGAGATCATACCTCTTCTACAGAATCAAAGCTAGGGTTTCAATTCTTCATCCAAGTAGAGAGGATCCCTCTAGTTCTTCTAGTTCTACCTCTAGTTCATCTAGATCTAGTTCTAGTTCATCTAGTTCTAGTTCTAGTTCCTCTAGTTCTAGTGCTAGTTAGTTCTAGTTGTAATCAAGAAAATAGGGAGAGAGAAGAGGAGAGCAGAGGAGGAGCCAGATCTGTCGGATCTTCCTCAACATTGTACTTTTGCAGCATCTGGTTCGTTCTTCATCGTTCTCCAGGTTCTTCAATTCATAAATCCTGAGTTCTCTAATTACTTTTATTTACATTCAAGTTATTTATTGGATTCCCGCTTGCATCAAGTGCTCTAATCTTTGAAACATTAGAGTAGTAATTAATAGATTAGACGTGGTGTTTAATCTTGCGATTACCTGGAATTGCACCCAATCCTGCGGATTGTTGTGGTAGCCTTAGGGTAGTGACAGCCCTAACGGTCGACGTATTCCACCTCGTTCAGATCGGTGTTTGTAGGACCGTAGTCGGAGCTTCCTAGCCCCCTTCTCATCTCTTTCCGTGGTTAGTGTTCTGATGTCCCGATATAGATAATCTTGATGTAATTCTTGATTCTTAGATCAACTAGAGAACTCTCAGGAAACTTCCTCTCTTCCCACCAAAAATACTTATATAGTTATCCTTGGGCGATCTTGGATCTTAATTAGTACACTCACGTTCCCTGTGGAAAATCGATACTCTGGAATACTCCCGGGTGAAGGCTACATCGGTATCCGTGCGCTTGCGGATTTTTATGTTTGCGTTTAAAATACCCAACAACCACCTCGGCTATCGACCCAAAAACGCATAGAAGGGGAGGACTATATAAGCGAGGCCCCCCTGGCCCCTGGAAGACATGAAGAAATTATCATAGAGACTGAGGGGTGCCCTCGAAGGAAAACCTCTTCTCTAATTAATATTTCTTTTTAGGCTTAGCAATCAATGTAAGGTAGAAATAGATCTTCTAGTTTCTACTAGATTGAGAGAGATAGAGTGGAGGTGTAGAGTGGAGGAAGCCCGGCCTGTCGGTGTCTACTCCAAGCTTGTACCTGCGGGATCAAGTTCTCCTAACCCAAAGCTTGCTCCTAGGATTCTTCAGTAATTCGACTTCTAAATTCTAGTAAGTTCTTGTTTTATTGTTCTTATGGTTTATGAGTTTACTTTAATCTCTTCGCGTAGAGTTTAGAGTAATCATTGCTGGCATAAACGTGGTGTTTAGGCTGGGGTACTCATAGATATTCCCTGACTAGCTGGACCGTGGTAGTAGTGAGGAACGTGACATTTCCGAGCTACCTTTGTAGATCACATCTCATTAGCAGGAAGGATAGGATTTATAGGTGCGGGTTGAACATCCTTTGTGGTGTCTAGATTCCGTTAGCCTCCCCATTAGAACAGTAGATCATCCTTACCAAGGTTAGAAGGAGACTACGGTTGAAGTCTTCTCTATTTATCACTCACATCGAAAGACATTCTTTGTGCCTAAAGGTTAGTAGTAATAGACCGGTTAGTCAGATGCACTCTTTCTCCTAGTGGTAAAAAAATAAATACGATACTCTGGATAATTTCCCGGGTGAAGTGCTCACCGATATCTGTGCGCTTGCGGATCAATTCCTTATTGCGTTCCCAAATATCAACACCTGTTACCATGACCTAACATCAATGACTTTGCCTCTGCAAAACACACGTTAGTCACAGTAATCAATATTGTCATTAATCACCAAAACTCATTAGGGGCCTAGATGCTCTTTCATCATGGAATGAGCGTCACATTTGTACTATGATGACGAAATGCATTTTTTCGTCATAGATGCGTATGTATCATAGATGAATTTGGCGTTGTCATAGATGTGTATTCATTCTATGATGATGTGATTTTGTCATTGTTGTAGTCACTTTTTCGTCATAATGTGCCGTCTGATAGTTGATTAGACGCCGTCTACCATGCTAGTTGCTGATGTGGTAGGTGACTTGGCATGCCACGTGGCAGGTGATGTGGAACGTGAGTGGCATGCCGCGAGACAGTTGACGTGGCATGCCATGTGTCTGTCCACGTGGTAGGTGACATGGCGGGCCACGTGTTGGTCCACGTGTCCTCTATTGTGGCCAAGCACGTGGCAGCTTGCGTGGCCAATGACATGGGTGCTCTCGTGCCATTTTATTGGCCACGTGTCCATTAGGTTTCGTCACTGAATTGTTGCCATGGTTGGGCTCTCGGACATCTCCTTCGACCCTAGGCTCAAGTTCGCCAACCAGATCTCGCTGCGCTTTGGCTGCCCGGTGAGTCCGATTCCCTCTCAACTTTCCCAACCCTTCAGGTTGGTCGCAAGTTTTGGCCGTTCAGCCCTCCGTCTCAATGAGGATTCAGTCGGTCTCTTACTGCAATCCTGCCTGGGGGGTTGCAGCAAAGATTTTCATGTCAAACATTTGTCCGGTTGGATGTTCAGCTTTCACGTTTCCTGCAAGAAGGTGGGTTTTTTGATCAAGAATCTGAGAACGTTTTCCTGCCGTTTGTTCGCCATTTTCTTTTACCTTTGGGGAAATGGTGGTCCAAATTGGGTTAGAGAATTCAACCTTTGGATAGATGTACAGAATGCCGAATGGACCACGGTTTCTCGCAAACCAAAGAGGTCCTCGGTTATTCCTAAAAGTCAACCCGAGCTGAAAAGCTATGCTGATATAGTCAAATCCACTCCCTCATCTAGAATATCATTGTTTAAGCGCCTTCACTATCCGAAGGACTATGCAGATTCTTTACTGGGAAACAATCATAAGCTTGATCTCTCTACCCCTGAGTTTGTCAGATCTCGTCAAAATTCAAACTCAAATTCAATTGTGCTGAGGCGACCCCGCCAATCTCGGCCTCTTTCTGTTTGGAAACCCATCTCTCGAGCTGATCCTCAAGAGTCTCCCCAAGTTTTCGCGGCTCGGTTGGATCTTGCCAAACCCATTTGTGGGCCTTTGAATCGTTGCACACGCTGCCTGGGCCTGGGTCACGATCGTATCTCCTGCAAAGGCATGCTCCGTTGCGAGATTTGCTTCCGGTATGGGCACTCCCGAAAATCTTGCCTTTCCAAATCCAAGTCCCAGAAATTTCGGCCCGTTACTGTTAAGGAAGCTGAAGGGTCTCGACCGAGGGATATATATTCCCCTTCCTCGAGTCTCACGGATACATATCCCTCCGCCTTAGTGCTCCCCCAACCAACAGTCCCAGAACCTCCCTCGAGCTCTCCGATGGCGAACTTTGCCGCGGACCCTAGGCCCTTCGTCCCCAAGGGCTTCGTGCTGGATGACGTCCACCCTTCACCGTTGCTGCGTCACGAAGTCTATGTCACTGGGTGCTACAACAAGACCAACGAGGACCTGGCTATTGCAAAGCTCTCTCCACCAGTACACAAAGCTGACTTCCGTCTGCTGGCCAGGGAACTCAAGACCTTCTTCCGTGATGTGCACCAAGTCCACGGTACTGAGATCTCACCCTGCCCTATTGGTGATGCTTTCATCAAGTTCAACAATCCTTTTGAGCGTGATAGATTCTTGGGACCAAATTTTATGTTTGGAAATTACTCCTTGCACTTCATCCGACATGATGAGGCGGAAAATGCCAGAGCCTTCTCCATCGATCGTGAAGCCATGATTCTGATCCTGGCCTATCCTGAAGATCTGAGATACACGTAGCATGTAGCATGCGCAGTTTCACAGTTTGGCATTCTGATTGGCTGGGATGACACCCAGCCGGGATGTGTCACAGCCAAAGTCTATCTCAATGACGACGCCAAGATCCCTTCTTCCATCAAGCTGATCACTGGTCTTCCCCCCAATGGGAAATCCTGGACTTCGCCCTGCTACATCCTGAAGAGAAGCAATGTCACATTATTGCCAGACGAGGAGGGCTTTGTCACCATCGGTCCACTGCACCCCTTCCCAACGCCTGCTCCTCGCTGGGAAGGACCGGTGCCGCTGGCCAATCCGAATGCCAGTCCTATTCTTTCTGCTACTGGTGGCTCAAACTCCCCAAAAGGTAAGGATGAAGGTCAGGGAATGAAGCAGGGTCTAGAAGCAGAGATTGGAGAGCCTGGACTCGTGGCAGATGCAACTGTTTTTGCAGACAGGTACCAACCAATCCCTCCAGGGTTCAACAGAGACAGCCCCAGGATCAGGTCAGTGATAGTCGGTACAACCTGGGAGGAGCGCTCCAATGCTTCACCGGTAAAGTTGAATCTGAACTTGGACATAAATAAGGTATTCAATTACATCTCAAAATCTCCTGCTTCTAGTGTTTTCATCTTCCTAAATCATTTGGATATTAACCCTGATCTTCCCATCCCCTCATACTTTTGTGACTTCCTGACCTTGGCCTGGTTGGCCTTCCTCATCCCTGACCAGGACATGGACGTGACACCCACGAGAGCTGAACTATTGGAGATCACTGAAGAGGAGGTGATGGAGATCTCAGGCAACCAGTTCACTCAGAAAAAGAGAAAGATCTCCAAGACCAAACAGCAAATGCATGACCGTCACCTCAGGCGCAGCAAAAGGAGCACCATCAAGCAAGGTGGTTTCAAGAAAGATGTGCTCCATCCAATTCCCCTGGCCATGGTCCCTGCATCCCCAAAGACGTCAGCTCCAGAACCAGCTCCATATCTGCCGATGGAAGTTGCCCAGGGAATTGCCACTGGCTTCCTGCAGATCCATCCTAGCGATGTGTCTGCCGCCATTTTCAAGAAGGATGCTGATGGAATCTGAAGAAGTTAGTTCTTGGTCCCTGCACTCTAGGAGAAGAGTGCATCTTTTGTTTAAGTCTAGCTTTTTTTTCCCTAGCAAGAAACACTCCTTTCCCTCCCAGCTTGCATGCTGGTTATCTTTTGTTCCTGTGGTTGTTTCTATTCAGCAGTTTGCTTTTGAACAGTTTCGTTGTGGGTTGACATGGCATGGCTATGAAAAGTCTATCTTTTGGTATCTCACTGAGTCTTATGTTGCTAACTCCCATGGGGGTGTTAATCTTCTCTCTCTCCCTTACTGGTTTAACGATGAATAACACCAGACAATTTAACATCCTAGTGTGGAACATAAGAGGAATAAACTCCCAGGCCAAATGGGACGCAATCAGAGCCAAAATAGCAGAAAGCTCATGCCAAGTTCTTTGCCTGCAAGAAACCAAAAGAGAACTATTTGACAGCCTCTACCTTAAGAAATTTTGCCCAAAACACCTAAATTGCTTCGCTTTCTCACCGTCAGTCGGTGCCTCGGGAGGTATCATCACCATCTGGAATGGTAAGATCTTTGATGGAATAGTAGTTCACTCGAATGGCTACTATGTGACAATGAAATTCGTGAATAAACTGGATAGGACTGCTTTTCATCTCTCCAATGTCTATGGCCCCTCTCAAGCTGAAGCAAAAATGGGTTTTATTACATGGTTACTAAATACAGACTCAGATGATTTAGACGATTGGATCATAGCAGGTGATTTCATTCTCTATAGATCAATAGATGACAGAAAAAACCAGGTGGAGACATCAATGAAATGCAGCTATTTAACGATCTCATCTCTGCTCTTGATCTAGTTGAACTCCCTTTTAATGGCAGATCCTTCACCTGGAGTAATATGCAGTCTGACCCTCTGCTGATCAAACTAGACTGGGTCTTCTGTTCTCAGAGCTGGAGCTGGGCACACCCTTCGACCAAGGTCCAATCCCTGGATAGACCCATCTTTGATCACACCCCCTTTATTATCTCTTTTGGCAGCTCCATTCCCAAATCCAATATCTTCAGATTTGAAAACTTTTGGACAGAGCATGCAGATTTCCTTAAAATAGTCAATCTACACTGGAATACAACCCCATACTTTGCCAATGCGGCCAAAACCCTCAATGCAGAATTTAAACAAGTTAGGATTGGACTCAAGAAATGGAGGAAAACCTTACAAAATTTCAACCGACTTCTACACAACAGTGAATGGGTCCTGCTTCTACTTGATGGCCTTGAGGAACAAAGGCCACTCTGTGAGGTAGAACAATCCCTAAGAGACCTTGTCAAAAGGCACATAGCCAGTCTGTTGGAATCTAGACGGATATACTAGAAACAAAGAAACACCATCAGATGGGTTAAGCTTGGAGATGAAAATAGCAAGGTTTTTCAAGCCATGGCATCCATATCACATAGAATGAACAGCATTGCCAGCCTGACATTACCAGGGGGAGACATCCAAGTGACAAATCATGAACAAAAGGCAGGACTGCTCTGGGCCAATTTCAAAAACAGAATGGGTGTCTCTGAGTTCTCGAACATCACTTATGACTTAAATAGCTTACTAGACAGACAAGACCTCAGGCAAATTGAAGGTAACTTCGATGACGCGGATTTTGAGGCTGTCGTTAAAAGTATTCCACTTGATCATGCCCCGGGTCCTGATGGTTTCAATGGGAAATTCATAAGACACTGCTGGCCCATTATCAAAAACGATTTTCAGAGATTATTCAAAGATTTCTTCAACAACAACATTGATCTTACAAGTATCAATAGTTCCTACATCGCCCTTATTCCTAAAAAAGACCATCCAGAGACAGTGGACGATTACAGGCCTATTTCGTTGCTCAACTGCTCAGTTAAGTGCATTACAAAACTCCTATCTATTAGACTTCAGACAGTAATCACAAAACTCATCCATCCTAACCAATATGGTTTCATCAAAGGCAGAATCATTCAGGACTGCCTTGCCTGGGCCTTCCAATTCCTACACCTTTGTCATCATTCTAAGAAAGAGGTTGTAATCTTGAAGCTAGATTTTGAGAAAGCTTTCGACAAAATTGAGCATCAAACTATTCTAGAAGTGATGAAATTCAAAGGTTTCAATAACCACTGGCTAAATTGGATCAAAGCAATTCTGGACTCTGGTAATTCCTCAGTTCTCCTGAATGGGATCCCTGGGAAACCTTTTCACTGCAAGAGAGGTGTAAGACAAGGAGACCCTCTCTCCCCACTCCTCTTTGTGTTTGCAGCTGATTTGCTCCAAAGTATCATCAACAAAGCTTGGCATGATGGCATCCTAAACCACCCTCTCTCAAACAACTTTGAGGACTTCTTTCCCATTGTTCAGTATGCTGATGACACACTTCTCATCCTGCCAGCAGAAGCTAAACAACTTTTCACTCTAAAAGGACTACTTAGAGGTTTCTCTGATTCAACAGGACTTAATGTGAACTTCAGCAAAAGTTGTCTTCTGCCCATTAATGTCTCTGAAGCTTGGCTGTCCCACCTAGCATCCACCTTCGGCTGCAGGGTTGGAAGCATGCCCTTTACTTATCTTGGCCTTCCTCTTGGAACCACAAGACCTTTAGTTCAGGACTTCACTCCTTTACTCTCCAGAATGGAAAGAAGACTCTCGGGTTTTAACTGATTTTTGTCCTACCAGGGAAGATTGATACTGGTCAACTCAGTCCTTTCTGCTCTCCCTACCTACTATATGTGCACGCTGTCCATCCCAATTCAGGTTCTGGAACAGATCGATAGATTCAAAAAAACATTGCATCTGGAGCAAAGGTGATATCAATAGAAAGGGCACATGTCTGGTAGCCTGGAAAGAATTGTGCAGAGCCAAAGCTGAAGGAGGCTTAGACATCATCAACTTAGAAAATCAAAACAATGCCCTCCTTATGAAGTTCCTCGAGAAATTCTATAACCATGCCCCAGTCCCCTGGGTCCAGTTGACATGGTCCAAGCTTTATCGCAATGAGAACATACCACCGCATGAAAAAAATCCCTGTGGCTCCTTCTGGTGGAAAGATGTTTTAAAACTCTTCCCGAAATTTAGAAGTTTTGCCAGTGCAAGCCTGGGAAGGGTAACACCACCACTCTTTGGTTTGACAATTGGTCAGGACAACCGCTGGAAGGGATTTTTCCTCATTTATTATCGTTCTGCAGAAAGAAACACTGGTCACTGAAGTTTTTTGTAGAGAAGGACCCAGAACTCACCCTCTTTCTGCCACTGTCAGAGCAAGCAGCTGATCAGCTGTATGATCTAGATGCAATCCTAACTCTAAACCTCGTAAGCTTAGAAAGTGCTGATTCTTGGGAATACAACTGGGGAAACATCTTCTCTCCCAGAAATGCATACAACCAGCTCCAAGGCCAAGTTAACGCTTCTCCGATCTTCAATTGGATTTGGAAAGGGGGTAATCTTGGCAAACATAAATTTTTTGCTTGGCTACTGGTTAGGGACCGTTTGTGTACAAGAAACCTCCTCAAGAGGAAAAAATGCACCTGGACAGCTATGCTTGTGCTCTCTGTTCTCTTAATCCGGAGGAGACTTGTTTACACTTGTTCTTTACCTGTGCCTTCAGCCAATCCTGCTGGAACTGGCTACTTATTGACTGGGATCTCGATCTACCTCCTCATGAGATGCTGACAAAAGCCAGAACAGATTTTGGAAGCCACATCTTCAGAGAAATCTTCATCACAGCAGCGTGGATGATTTGGAAAGTCAGAAATGGTGTCACTTTTGACAATAAGGCAGTCTCTCTTACTGAATGGAAAATCTTGCTAAAAGAAGAGTTAGGCTTGGTGTGCATCAAAGCCAAACAGAGGATTGCTGACTCCTTAAAAGTCTGGTGTGAGAATAGGCTCTAGCTTCCTCTGTAATTTTGTTTTGGGCCTTGAAGGCCTTTGTATTCATTATTCTTTGTACATATATCAATAAAATGAAAAAAAAATAGGTAGGGGACTTCCCTGCCGATAGCGTCAAATAATTTTATCACAGACATGTTAAAATATTCATCACTGATGCAGCACATTGATTTCATTACTAATATAGAAATAATGATAGAACTCAAGCAGTGACCATAGAACTCAGTTCACATTCTGGACATAACACTCCAACTACCAGTTTCATCTCAGGTCTAATTAACATAACATGCTAACAATAAAATTGGCAACCAGCAGCAACATACGTTTTGCATACACAAAATAACCAGCAGACTAGCAGAATAGCAGCTAACAGTAGCGCTCATGTCAAAGACCCAGCATTGAGGGACAAGATACGCCTGAGCAGCGCATTGTTCTCCTCCATTGCCTTGTTGTTTTTCTCTGCTAGCTTCTTCATCTCCTCCATCTCCCTTTCTGTCCTCGCTAGCTTCTCCTCAGCTTCTTCACTTCTCTTTCTGAGCTTGTCTAGTTCAGTTTGAACAGCAGCTGTAGCTTGAGCTGCTAGTTCTTCTCGAAGCTCGCTTTCATTGGTTGATGATGATTTGGAGGATGCCACTAGTTTTATGCCAACACTCTTTAGTAAAATGCTTGAGCTAGTCTGGGAGAGCACCTGGGACACAACCTGCACGCTAGATGCTGCTGTCTCACCTTCAGCAATAGGTTGTGCCTTCAAAGCTTCCATATTATCCTAAAACAGCAAGGACCAAGGAAATATCAGAACAGTTGTACTTTTAATTATGAAACCCTATGCTGCATTGACAAAAACTAATGCATATTTGATAGTTTACTGAATACAACTAGAAGGTGACAATAGACTATAGAGAGGTAGAAGGAAACCTAGTAAAATGGACAAGATAGGTTGTAGTACAATTTATCTAATTTGTGTTGTGGAACATTATGTAAAATGTAGTTTGGTAGTCAAGGTTAAAATATTATGTAAACAGCAAGGACCATTTGCAGTCAACATCTGTCAAGTATTAACAGACCAGAATTATTTGAAGGATAAAATATTACCACTCCAACACGACACTAACCTTTCCAAAAATGACAAGCAGATAGGCCCATTAATTGTAGAGTAAGGTAGCTAAGTTTCCCATGATAAGAAGCTGCATCTTTCAGTTGAAATTTTATAGATTCAAAAGCACAATATGCAATGTAAGCAATGGGATCAGTAATGTGTTGATTCCAAAAATTTTTACTAAACAGGTAGTATGCATCTGTCAGCCTTATAATATAGCGAAAACAGGTTGCTTTACCAGATAATACACAAAAAGGTTGCACACGTGAAAAACTAAAAGCATGGGCTTTAGAGACTTTGCTGCAGTTAGGTTGCTTCCATCCAAGAAAATAACTCATTCAACCATTCACTGTCTGATACATTGCAGTTTTAATGTAGTATATAATTTATGATTGAATGTAGATTTTTCCCAAAAAAAGAACAACCTTCAATTAGTATTTAACTTATTTAGCAAGTTCATATCTATGTTAGATGTTGACAAGTTTTGAGCAAAAGACACAATACAAAATGATTGAAAAGGACATGTTATCCTATTGATGAGCAAAAGGGCACAACAAAACATATGTTGGGACTTACAACTGCTTCTCTTGCTAGTTCATTGAGGCCATTTTTGGAGCTGGTATGGCAGGTCTTGAAATGTCTTGATTTTGTTCTGAGCTTGGTTCAGCATTGTTTCTCCTCTGCTTCTGTTTTGTAGACAATCAATTACAGCAAATATTTGTGAGATCAAATGCAGAATAACTTGTCTAGTGTTTACATGTACAAGGTACATTCAATTACAACAAATATTTGTAAGATCAAATGCAGAATAACTTGTCTAGTGTATACATGCATGTTGACACTTACTAAGACCACTTGAATACTAGTTTGTCATCCCCAGCATGGTGCCAGAGTGTACAAAGGTATTTATAAATGTAAAGGCTCTCTAGAAAATAATCTATTCTATCCGCAAGCGCATAGATAAAATACCTCATTGTAGCATTTCACTAGGAAAGTATTCCGGGTATCGTTATTTATAATTTTGCTTAAGAGAACGGTGGAGGTAAATAAAATCTATCAAGGCATAGACTAGAGATAAACTTGTAAGGACATGATTACTAATGAGAAACTCATCACACAGTCACTTGCTTTAGCAGGGGGTAGGCCATAATAACAATGATAATGAAATATAAGCTCATGGGTAAATAACACAGCGATTAGAAAATAGACTACTCCTCATATATGTAAGGTGACGTCGGATTAGCCAGAGAATGGATTCTAAGTTATCTACTATCTACTAAGTCACAATCTACTCTAGTTATCTACAAGATCATATATAGCATAAAAGACTCTTCATTCATGTATAAGGAACATTGCTAAAGTAAATCAGAACATCGCAAGACTTACTCCGCAATACAAATTGTGCCTGTCCTATCAACAGAGGGTGGACTATATAAGAATCAACAAAGCTGTCACCATCGTGAACTACCACACGACCCGGCCAATAGGATACATTTGTAGGTAAATAACACCTAAGCACCACGCCCACATGTGATCTACCACTTAACTCTCGCGCGTCAAGAGCTAAGCGTTTTGCAAACTCATACATAAACTCATTATCAGTCATAACTATATCAAATATAGAACTAGAGCAAACAAAGAACATAATAAATAGAGACATAATGCAATTAGAATAAAGTAGTAGAGAAAGATATGAAATAATACCAATGTTTATTGATGAAGATCTGAATCCAGAGCGTTAGGCTCTACTTCTCTAATTCTATCTAATCAATCCTATAGAACTTGACGGAATTGGGAGTAGCTAATTCTAATTCTCTGTGGGAGAGAAATTCCTAAACCCTAACTTTGATGGCTTCCTTTGATAATGATTTCTCCTTCTCCCCTGGGGTGGAGAGGCCTTGCTTATATAGCCCCCTCAAGTGAATGTGGGCTGTCGGATCAAACCGACATAAATCACACAGTTATTCTTGAAGATTAAAGGTGGTGGAGCACGATCCAGGAGACCTGCTCTGATTGGCCACCAGGGCATAAAGATGGCAACGGGTACCCGAAACCCGATGGGTTTTTACCCTATTAGGGTAAAGGTATGGGTCAATTTCTCTACCCGTGGGTTTGTTAATGGGCAAAAAGACAAACCTAGTGGGTTTATGGGCATGGGTCTGGGGGCGTAGTACCCAAACCCATAAACCCATGGGTTTTTTAAACCCGATCTATGATGCCAATCATAAACTTTTAATTATCACAAAATAATTAGAAAACAAAAGATAGAAATGAAAAAAAGGAAATATAGGACACTCCTTACGTGAATATATACAAAAACTAGCTAGCTGGCCATGGTTAATTGCATGCACTCAATTTGATTGGTCTGGGGTACAAAGCTGGGCAGACCGTGGCCCATGTGCATGGCCATCCATGCAAGCTAGGACAGCTGCAGCGCACTGTCTTATTATGGGCTTGGCCTTTTGAGCCCAATTGCTGAAATCATTTGAGTGCTATGTAGTGCTTCACAGGCAGCAAACATACATTTAGTCCCACCTTGCTAGTTATGCACACCTGAAGCTGTGTGCACTCTATAAAGCCAACACAAAGCAGCAGTGTGCACCATAGAACTGAAGCCTGCAGTTTCACGGGCACGGGCAACCCACGGGTAACCCGTTACCCACTCGGGTACGGGTGTGGGCGTTAATTTGTACCCGTCTGCGGGTATGGGTTTCTTAACGGGTGTATTTTTTCTTAACGGGCATGGGTATGGGATTATTGTACCCAGCGGGTATATACCCGTTGCCATCTGTACCAGGGCAGGGCGGGCGCCCAAGGGGGAGGGCGGGCGCCCAGCCTCCGGGCCCGATTGGTCTCCCGTTCGTTCCCGTGGCTTCTGGACTCTTCTAGATCAAGGAAAATTGTGCGACACGTAATTATCTCATTGTAAACCTGACATGTAGGTCTTCTCTTCATATTTTCTAATAACCCCCTACAGAAATAGACAAACACCAAAACTCGTGGAATTCTGTCAGATAAAACCCTAATTCTAGATGTTTGGTGCATATTGATCCTTTTCCATGTTTAGTTGATGGTTAAATTTAGCACTTAAGAACCGTCAACAAACTCCCCCAAGCTTACCCTTTTCTCGTCCCTGAGCAAACAGCTAAACTCAAATGGATCAGGAGCTGCTTCGATGTTTTCTTTCCTGACAGGCACACATGCTTTCACATAAAAATTCTTCCAGAAGTGTCATGGAGCTTAGTACCTGCACTTAAGTCTTAAGTAATCGAAAGACAAAATAATTAAGTCAAGTACTATTCCTCCTATTTATACTTCACCTTTGTTCTAGAGTTTTGCATAAGTTTTCAAAAATAAAACTCAGAGTTCCCAGCTATGATTTTCTCAAGTCTCTCTATATGTGATATTTGTGGATCCTTACCAAAAATGTCACTTACCTATAACTAATGGAATATTTAAGTGGAGCTCATAGGTGTGAAAAACAGCTCTTACATATGTTGTCTAATCGAGCCATGGATCCAAAGGAACTCAGCATATAATTAAATCAAGATGTGCATGTGTGGTGGAGTAAATGATAGTGATGGTAAAAATGTATAAGTGATGATAAAACATACTTCTCATTGCTCCTCATATTGCTATCTCTCCTCCTCTCTTGATCTTTGCTTTGGGAGAACATGGGCTATCTCTTTTTTTTAAGTGGGTAGTAAATACCCCTAATTCTACTGTCGGACACTTGTCCATTTTTTCCACTCAGGTGGGCATCTTTGTGCCCCTAATTCTACTCCGGATACTTGTCCATTTTTACCTCTCGTCTCACTCTTTTTTTTATTTCTTTTTCAAGGTTCCGGGCACTTGCCCCTTTTTATTTCCTCGCATATTTTTGCATAACCCATGCTTCTTCTGCATTGAATCTTTTTGGAGAGAGAGAATAACAACACTTGGGACAGTGAGTGATAATATTTTTAGCAATTTTAATGAATGGTGGTGGATGGTGTAGTAGATGTGTGCAAGTGAATATCTTAATTTAACCACATGAAAAGCTCCTAAGGGTCTACACAGCTCGATCAAACTCAATGTAAATATAAGTAGCAAAAGATGTTATAGCACGTATGGCTGTGGTAGGAATTTTGTCATGCTAGGAACTCATCATGTGATTTGCAAGTTTTCAAAATAAATCTCCAGGACTTAGTGTAGTTGGAACAAGATAAACAATAGCTCAAACTTTATATCATGCCTTTCTGTTAACTAGACTTTAGTTTTAGGCTCTGCTCACATAGATATTAAATTTTAGGTTTTAGTAATTCCTAGAAGAACATTAATATAAAAGCTAGATACTTGAAAGTAAGCAAACAGGGCAACTGTTCATCACTTCCATCATGCATCTTTTTAGTCTTTTTATTCTTCTAGAGATTAACACTTAGCAGATAAATAAAGCACACTTATCTACACACTCTTTTTATTTTGTTTTCATGTTTATAGAATGCAGTAAATTAAAGCAAGAAAATATTTATTGGGTTTTCTAAGTTTTTTAAGACAAATAAAACATTAAAATAGAAAGGAATAATTAAGAAGAGCAAATAAAAACTTACTTGATAAAACGGGGAGAAACTCCCCCAAGCTGGATGTGGTTGTCGGTCTTACCCAATGTTCCAAAATCGCATCGTGGTGGTGATATTGTCGTTCATTGTTGTAGTGTCTTGCCTCAATTCTTGTACTTCAGTGGCATGGTCCTGGTTCCACTTTTGTTGCTGTTCCAGGAGTCGTCCATGTTCTGCTTGCGTATTCTGGATGTTGAGGAGGGTGTTGTCGGTACGGGTGAAGAAGGCGCCGGCTTCTTGGTAGTAGTCATTCGTGAAAGCATAAGAGGCGTCGGAGTACCGTCCTGCATCGAATTGGGGCTGGGGTCTAGACCCTGAAGCTCCATATGGATCAGTGGAGTACCTGCCCATATGGAATGGCGGGTTTGTCCACTGGTGATCTTGGCCCTCCGGCCATGTCTCCTGTGTTGGCTCTTGTGGTTGAGCATGTCGAACCCACGGGTCCCGAAGGACTCGAGGGTTGTAGTCGCAGTAATGCAGGTGCGCTGCTTCTTCCGGCCCGGGATCAGCTCCATACCAGGTGCGTTCTTGATGGGTGTTCATCCTTTCAGATGCCACTCGTTGTGGAGCTCTCTGGTTTACCGGTGTCATTGCAATCTCAATCAAATAATTTTGAACAACATAGAGGCCAAGGTTCAGGTTAGGTAACCGAATCTTGCCTTTATTATCGTATAACATGTACATTACGTTCCCCTCTTTTTTCAACATCCGAGCTTGCCTAAATGTGTCATAGCCACGATAAATTCGTAACTCGTCAATGAATTCCAATGACGAGTTTTCTAGCAAATTGAGATTGGAGGCTAGATGAGTGACAAGTGAAGTACAACTGACAGGTCCCTGAAGACTAGGTATACTAAGCCAATGAGAAACCAAAAGAGTAATAGGTGAAGTGGATATTTTATTTATAGCAGCATATAGAAGTTGCAAATCTCCTACTCTTACTTTTCTAATATCATCACGATGGAAAAGATTGTACCCGAGCCACTTGTGGAACATCCTAAGAGTGTGGTGTTCCATGTCGCTGGTTCAGGCTTGACTATAAAACTCATCCCTAGATATCTCTCTCCAGAACTGGTGTCTTTCAAAATTGGGTAAGTCGGAGCCAATGTCCAAGATGAATCTTGAAGAGAAACCGAGATGGTCGCTCAATTCTCTCCAAGACAACATAATGTCCTGTTTGAACATCTAAAAAGCAATTCCCCCTCATAATATTGTAAAGTGCAAAGGAATTCAAGGGTGAGAGGACGGGAACCCAGCTCAGTTATGTTCCAAAAATTTGTCCATCCCACTATGTGGAAAATCAAGTCAAATTCAGTATCCATACCTGTTTCTTGTAGCAGGATAGGATCAAGAGTAGGGGTGTGAATGAAATCCTTATTCTTCAGTTGCTAGAAAACTTCCTTCTCCCTACGGGTATTCATTCCAAGGTCTCCTGTCTTGAGGAGGACCTTGACTCGTGGATCAGATGAAGATGACGGAGCTTGTAGGGGCGTCGGGTCGACGCTCATCTCTGACTGGTGCGAGGAGTGTCGAGACGAACTCCTTGTACCTATGTTCTTGAGGGCCTTGCCTGCATTCTTCACCTTTTTGAACATCCTGTAGACAAAAGTTGACACAAACACAACTGGTGGAAAATGGTAAAGGTCAGCTGTCTGAAATATCAGTAGTCCAGGGGTTAGTTGTCAAGACAAGTTTTTATTTTGGCGGCACCTCCCCCTGAACAACTTTCCGTTCTGGACAGCAGGATCACTACTTACTAGGTGAACCGTACTCTCTTACTCAAAAACTACCAACCTCCCTTTCACTCTTCTCTTTCTTTCCTACTCTACTACAAGAGCTCCTTCTCTGGAAACTGAAACTTGCGTGGTTTTCTGGAATGCTTGTGTGAAGAAGTTGGAGGCAAGAGGTGGCCTTTTATAGGCTGAAGGGGGGACAGGGTGGGCGCCCACCTTTGGTGGCCATCCTGGCTGCCTTTTCTCCACTCCCTCCATTGCTTAGCTCTTACGCAAAATAATGTTGAGTGGGTGGTGGTTGGTCGGATCACAAGATATGGTGCAAGACATGTGGGACCCAAGGAGTGTGGGTCCTGCTTCTAGAAGGTTGCTATACTTAAATATAATGCAGGAAAATCTATGAGAATTGAAACTTATTGAAATGATAATGTAAAATATTTTTGTGCCTCCACAATAATTAATAAATATGGGTTGTCACACACCATAAATATTATTTATATGGGGCTTTTGATTATTAAAATAATGCTGTGAATAAATATGACTAATGCAAGAATGAAAGAATCTAAACAATGTGAAAAAATACCGATTTACCTCCCAGCGAGGGTTTGAGATTTTTAGGTCCCCCAAGCTGGACCTCCAAATCTTTTAATCTTCTGAATTACCTTCCTCCGGAGATGGTGTCTCCAATGGTTCTTCTTCATGAACTTCCTTCACTGTAGAGTCTCTCTCTGGTTTGGGCTTGAATGTGAAGTGCTCTTCTTTTCCGTTTATGTTGAATTTGATTTCTCCCTTTCCAACATCGATGTCGGCATTGGCAGTGCTCAGAAATGGCCTTCCAAGGATGATGGAGACTTTTGAGTCGGGATTCATGTCTAGTACCACGAATTCTACTGGCACAAAGAAATCTCTTATCTTGACTGGGATGTTTTCGGCGATGCCCATCGGGTGTCGAACTGATTGATCTACTAGTTGCGGGCACATTGATGTTGGTTCTAGGGTCGTATGCTCAAGCTTCTTGTAGACTGCTGCTGGCATCACACTGACTTGCTCCAAGATCACAAAGTGCATTGTTGAAGTGTTGGTTTCCGATCGAGCAATCAATGGTGGGACATCCTGGATCCTTCTTCTTCCTTGGTGGTTTGTTGAGGATGGCTGCACTACATTCTTCTGTCAGCTTGATAACCTCAGTGGTGGGCAGTGGTCTCTTCTTGTTAAGAATATCTCTGATGTACTTTGCATATGTGGGTACCAAACTGCTCATCCAGTACTTTGCAGTCTTTTGTTTCTTCTGGGAAATGGCAAATAGTTGGTGTCGTAAAAATCTTTCCTCATTTCTCCAGTACTTGGTGGTTGTAGCAGATCTTCTGCTTCAACTGGGCTTTCTTCTTCTATCACTGCTGGTTGCACTGGTGCTGATGTTCTCTGTTTCTCTTTTGGGTATGGGGGATCCCTGGTGGCTTTGCCTCCTCTAGTAGTTATATTCTTTACCTGCTCAATGTTAGTGGCAACAGGCAATGCAGTAGCTAGCTTTATTAATTTAAGCTCTCCCCTTTTATTAAGAGTGTTTTGCTCATCAAAGGCAGTTAATAGAAAATCCATTTTATTGTGTATATTTTTTAGAGATGATTCATTTGTATCTAGCCTTTGTTTAACTTCATCACTAGTTTTGGTTTGTTGAGCAAGTCTCTTTCAATGAATGTTGCTTTAAAGTGTTACCTGATTTCATACCTTTGCTATTGGGTTCACTCGAAGTAGGTTGATATTTGTATGCTGTCTCAATGGCCCTTTGATCTTCTTTGAACTTGGCCCTCTGGTCAATCCAATGGAGCAAATTTTCCATCTTGGTTGATAGTGCATTTACTTCTTCTGATATTTCTTCAGTTTGATGAGAATGCTGAGCTTTATCTTGGAACCAACTTTGGTTTTCTGCTATCTTATCCAAAAGTATCTCTGCTTTTCCAATTGTAAGTTCCAAAAATGATCCATTAGCAGATGCATCTAGGCACTCACGAGCCTTTTGGGTTAATCCATGGTAAAAGGTCTGCATAAGTAACCATCTGGCCAATCCATGGTGAGGACAATCTGATATGTATCCTTGAAAACGTTCCCATGCTTCTGAAATGGTTTCTGTCTTCTGCTGTTGGAAACTGACAATATTTCCTCTTAAGGCAGCTGTTTTTCCTATAGAGAAAAACTTTGATAGAAAGGCATCTGACAAGTTCATCCAGTTGTTGATGTTATCTTGATGAGTGTAGATCCACTTCCTCGCCTTCCCTTCTAGTGAGAATGGAAAAAGGCGAAGCAGTATGACGTCTTTGTCGACTCCGTTGATACGGATTGTGCTTCCAATCTCTAAGAAATTCCGCAAGTGTGCACTAGCATCTTCATGTGCCTTTCCACTGAATTGTGTAGCTTGTACCAAATTGATGAGGCTTGACTTGAGCTCGAACTCTGGTGCTCCTTCTTCTACTGCAAATCTTGGACCAGTTGGAATGCTCTCAAGACTTGGAGCAGAGAATTCTTGCAAGGTCTTTGGTGCCATAGCTTTAGCAATTGGTAGGTAGCTTCTTCTTTCTTTCTTGATTGTTTTGGTTCTGATGATGAAGAGTTGAATATACCAAAGTCAATCCTGATATACCCTGTATAAAAATATAAACATAGAAAAACAACAGGGTGAACCTGCCAAAGCAGAGGTGCCTTGTTATGATTTCTCACTTAGTAGCTATTTTATACAATTATTTCTCCATAGTCTAGTCTAATATTTTATGTGAATAACCTTGACTGACTTCCTGACTTTCCTTACCATTCCCTGGCAACGGCGCCAGAAATGCTTGTTGACACTTACTAACACCACTTGAATACTTGGTTGTCATCCCCAGCATGGTGCCAGAGTGTACAAAGGTATTTATAAATGTAAAGGCTCTCTAGAAAAAAATCTATTCTATCCGCAAGCACACAGATAAAATACCTCATTGTTTCATTTCACCAGGAAAGTATTCCGGGTATCGTTATTTATAATTTTGCTTAAGAGAACGGTGGAGGTAAATAAAATCTATCAAGGCATAGACTAGAGATAAACTTGTAAGGACATGATTACTAATGAGAAACTCATCACACAGTCACTTGCTTTAGCAGGGGGTAAGCCATAATAACAATGATAATGAAATATAAGCGCATGGGTAAATAACACAGCGATTAGAAAATAGACTACTCCTCATATATGTAAGGTGACGTCGGATTAGCTAGAGAATGGATTCTAAGTTATCTACTATCTACTAAGTCACAATCTACTCTAGTTATCTACAAGATCATATATAGCATAAAAGACTCTTCATTCATGTATAAGGAACATTGCTAAAGTAAATCAGAACATCGCAAGACTTAGTCCGCAATACAAATTCTGCCTGTCCTATCAACGGAGGGTGGACTATATAAGAATCAATGAAGCTGTCACCATCGCGAACTACCCCATGACCCGGCCCATAGGGTACATTTGCAGGTAAATAACACCTAAGCACCACGCCCACATGTGATCTACCACTTAACTCCCGCGCGTCAAGAGCTAAGCGCTTTGCAAACTCATACATAAACTCATTATTAATCATAACTATATCAAATATAGAACTAGAGCAAACTAAGAACATAATAAATAGAGACATAATGCAATTAGAATAAAGTAGTAGAGAAAGAGATGAAATAATACTAATCTTTATTGATGAAGATCCAAATCTAGAGCGCTAGGCTCTACTTCTCTAATTCTATCTAATCAATCCTATAGAACTTGAAGGAATTAGGAGTAGCTAATTCTAATTCTCTGTGGGAGAGAAATTCCTAAACCCTAACTTTGATGGCTTCCTCTGATAATGATTTCTCCTTCTCCCCTGGGGTGGAGAGGCCTTGCTTATATAGCCCCCTCAAGTGAATGTGGGCCGTCGGATCAAACCGACATAAATCACACGGTTATTCTTGAAGATTAAAGGTGGTGGAGCACGATCCAGGAGACCTACTCTGATTGGCCACCAGGGCAGAGCGGGTGCCCAAGGGGGAGGGCGGGCGCCCTGCCCCCGGGCCCGATCGGCCTCCCGTTCGTTCCCGTGGCTTCTGGACTCTTCTAGATCAAGAAAAATTGCGCGACACGTAATTATCTCGTTGTAAACCTGACATGTAGGCCTTCTCTCCATATTTTCTGATAACCCCCTGCAGAAATAGAAAAACACCAAAGCTCATGGAATTCTGTCAGATAAAACCCTAATTCTAGATGTTTGGTGCATATTGATCCTTTTCCATGTTTAGTTGATGGTTAAATTTAGCACTTAAGAACCGTCAACAATGCACAAGGTACTCTTTACTCACATAGGCATGTAAGTGTGCCACATAGCTGCGAGAACCCGTAGCCTGGTGATACTTGACTTTATGGCGATTCTGTTTGTTCTTTTCACTTGATTCATGCAAATGAATGAACATGTCACAATTGATTCACTTGAATTCACTTGAAACTGAATGAGAAAGTAAAAGTGAGAAGATACCAATACCATGTTCTTAGGATCAGTCCACTTTGCCACTAGTGCCCTCCACTGTTCATCAGTCATGCATGCAACTAGAGAAGTTGTCCTAACCTCATTTGCTGGTATACCAATGAAGTACTTCTTCTTAAGCCGATAACGCATCTGTCGCACCCCAGAGCGTAGAATATCGATGCAAGCTTCCTCTGTTGCCTTGTCTTCAGAGTTGATGGCCAACCGCCCCTAGTCATCAGGCAATTGAATAATTAGTTAATCAATTTAGGTTAAGTAGACATGCAAATGAACCATATAAACAATAAAGCACTTACAGACAACTTTCCCACAAAGTTTTTGTAATGCTGATCATCGTTCTTGTATTCCTTCCAATGAGGTAGGACAGGAACCTTGTCCCTAATGATGACACCAGCCTGAGAAGCAAATTTGGCTGCTTCAACAGGATCATCAGGCCTTCTTTTGCCTTCTGCAATAGCTATGGGCATCCTCCTTCCCATTCCTTTGGTCATCCTATCCAGCTGTGTTCCCTTGGTGGGTGGCCTAGGTCTCCTTGGGGCTTGATGTGCAGGACTTACAAAACAGATTTTGCATTAACTCGTTGTGTTCCCTCACTATGTTCTCATTCAGTTTCATGTAAATCAGCAAAAGAGATGACATATTTGAATGACAAAGAAACTATAACTTGCCTTCAGTGTCTTCATGTTCATGTACATTGTCTTCATCAACACATGTAGTGTGTTGAGCAGCACCTCCACTGTCTCCCTCTGCAGTTGTAGTGTCCTGAACACCAGCTCCATTGCCTGATTTTGCAGGTGTACAAGATCTTTGTGGTGTTTCTTCTTCACTTTGCCCTTGTGTTGCTAACAAATGAAGCCTTTTCGATGTTCTTGTTTGTGATTGAGGAGGTTGCACTTTTGATCCTTGATATGCCCTAACTCTCTTGCTAGCCCTTACTCCTAGAGCCATATTGACACCTGTCTTCTTCCTCTTTGAAGCTTGGCCTCTAGGACTAGGAGTAAACCCTAGAGGACTGTGCAAAAAAACAAGTGTCATACAACTCAGAATTGTATTCAGAGAGCATGGTAATAATTGTACGAGTTTGGTCATGCTTATGTCATATCACATACATAATAGTTCATGGGAAACACTAGTAATAGTTTTAGGGAATACTAACTTATGTATTGCTAGGGGTTGTGGCAGGTCATCAGATTCAGTGTCATCATCACTACCTCCTTGATCATCACTATCAAGGAGATACTCTGATGAATCCGAATCTTCACTTTTTGATTTCTTGTTTGCTGATTTTTTCCCCTTGTTTGATGAAGATTCAGCTAAAGAATTTTTTAAATCATTGCATAATTTTTTCAGTCCTAGTTCTTGCATCTTCTTTTCTACCACCACCACTTGTGCATCCCACCTCTCATAATCATTTTTTGGAGGTTCTTACAAGAATAAGCAAATTGTGTGTATTAGAGAATAAAAAGGAGTGAACTAAGAGTGAATACTAGATGCTAGAAAGATAAGAGGTAGGAAGTAGTAGTGGCTGCTGCAGAGATTTGGGATCAGAGCTGATTAAAAGGTCCAACAGACCACACAAATTTGTATATGAAGCCAAGAGACACAAGTACTTCATTGAGATTGTAGTTGTGTACATTACTTTGAACTAGTACTACGAGTAGTAGAGATGAGTAGAAAGTAGATAGGAGAAGAGAGAGGAGAGTAGCAGAATAGTAGGGAGGAGAGTAGTAGAAGAGTAGAGAGGGGAGAGTTGGCTGCCATAGAGAGTAGCAGTAGAAGTAGAGTAGGGAGAAGAAGAGAGAAGATAGGAGAAAATAGTAGGTAAGTAGTACTAGTAATAACAACAGACACTAAACAGCAGTAGGGTATGGTCACTTGCTGCTTCAAAAAAAGTAGTGCTGCTTACCCAAGAACTAGTATGTAAAAATCAAAATAGGCATCACTTATCGACAGGAAATGAATAAGTGCAGTAGTAGTATCTACAATAATGGAATACTCAAATTATACCCAGAAGAATGCACACAAAAATTCATCTTTATTAAAATCAAGGACTAATAAAACGCATCAGGCGTGGTACGCCAAACTCTCGACGAGTCTCTCATCGGGCTTGGGTTTCGAAGGAGTGCCTCAGAACATGTTGTCTACTTGCGCGGAGTTGGAGCTCGCCAGCTGGTGGTCGGGGTCTATGTCGATGACTTGATCATCGCCGGCGGCAACCAAGTCAACATCGACACCTTCAAGAACCAGATGAAAGCCACATTCAAGATGAGCGACTTGGGCCTACTTCACTACTACCTTTGTCTGGAGGTATCCCAGACTGAGGCCGGCATCACCAGCTGCCAGAGCTCTTATGCGGCCAAGGTCATGGAGACAGCAAGCTTGACGGGCTCCAACCCCAGCACGATGCCAATGGAGCCTCGCCTCAAACTCAACAAGGTGAGCTCAGCCCCAGCAGTTGACCCTTCCATGTATCGCAGTGTGGTAGGATCTCTGCGGTATCTGGTGAATACAAGACCAGACCTGGCGTACTCAGTTGGTTTCATCAGCCGGTTCATGGAGAACCCGACCACTGAGCATTTGGTGGCCATGAAGCGGGTACTGCGCTATGTTGCTGGTACTCTACACTTCGACTGTTACTAAAAGAGGAGGAAGGATCCCCAGCTGGTTGGCTACAGTGACAGCGACCTTGCTGGGGACATTGACACCCACAAGAGCACCTCAGGCACACTCTTCTTCCTCGGCGGAAACACCATCACCTGGCAGTCATAGAACCAGAAGATCGTGGCGTTGTCTTCGTGCGAGACTAAGTATATCGCAGCGACGACAGGAGCATGTCAGGGCATATGGCTGGCGCGGCTACTCACTGAGCTCAAGGGTGAGGAGGCCTACGCTGTCTACTTGAAGATCGACAACCAGTCCGCAATCACGCTCAACAAAATCCCATCTTCCATGATCGCAGTAAGCATATCGACACTGTTATCATTTCATTTGTGAATGAGTTGAGGAGGATAGGGTGAGGCTCTAGTCTATCGGGACTACAGAGCAGCTGGCGGACATCCTCAAAAAAGCTCTAGGCCATGAACACTTTTGTGAGATGCGCTCTAGAATTGGTGTCATAGATGTACGACATGAATACTTTTGTGAGATACGCTCTAGAATTGGTGTCATAGATGTACAGAAAGTACACTAGGATCTCCGTTGCATGTTCGGGCATTAGGACCGGTCAGGAAGGGCCTGTTGCCCTGGTTTCCGAGCCGGTGCTGCCCTTTCGAGACTAAAGGCCCACCCTTTAGTCCTGGTTCAGGGAACCGGGGCTATAGCCACCCCCCCACCTTAACACCGGTTGGTTATACCAACCGGTTTTAAAGGGTCCTGCCAGGACTGCCATGTTGCAGGACCCTTTAACACTGGATGGTATTACCAACCGATGTTAAAGGGGTCATTTTTTTCTTTTTTTTCGGTTCATTTCTTTGGTTCTGTTTATTGTTTATATATAATAATAATAGATTTGTCAATACGTATTTTATGCTGATATAATAATATATATATTACATGCATATTAGGCATAAATATTATTATAGGCTTAGCTTTATAATTAAGCTTTGCCTATAATAAAACGAATAGGCCACATCAATAATTAAATAGATGGATATGTAAAAATCTTTATATATAGTTTTATAAGTACAAAATTCGTAACACATATATACATAGAGTTTTTTATCTGAATCTCTAAAGCCGATACAAATGATCATCGTTGTTTGGAATAAGAGTTTCGTTACCGTTGAAGTGAAACTCGCCGTTTGGATTGATCATTTGCTCGCGGAGGAATCCTGCTATCGTCTCTTGAATAGCTTTGATGTGATCTTTTTGCATGACATTTTCCCTCAACCATTCCGTCTTCAATTTGAAATAAAATAAAAAAGTATTAGTTATCTAAGTTATTCAATATAATTTAGGGGATAATGAAAAGAGACATGTAACGTACTATGAGTGTCTCTGTGGGTGTTTGATTGACGTGTACCATCAAGAATTTGCACACATAATATCCACATAGGTTGTTCCCTCCTTGTCTTAAACACCACTATATGATATATAAAAAAGATTCACGACCACGACAATAAGAAAGCTAAAAGTTAGCGAAAGTTTGCTAGCTAGTACAACTTACTTGTGGATGAATTATATTAAGCGGCGCTTTACAACCAATGAGATGTTCACGGTCAATAAATCTTTCCCAAACCTTACACATAGCCATTGTGGATCATTAACTAATAATTGCAGAGTCATATCATGATATTCTTCTAGCTGAGATAGACATTACATACATTTGAATAATGTTTACCATTTGTTGGTAATTTTCTTGCGGTTTTCTCATTGAGTCATAGATTATCAACCAGTTCTTGGGAATTTCAATGACCATGAGTATCTAGTGAAAACTGTTTACACACACATATATATAGTCTGGCCTATAACTATATAAAACCCGAATCGAGTAATAATAAGTAAAATAAAATGTGCAAGCACTTAATAACTATATAACTCACTCGAAGTTGTAGGGGAAGAGTATTTTTTGTTTTTGTTTTTGGTTCATGAAGAACCTCATAAGATTGGTGTAGACTTCTGTCTCGTGAGATGCTATCCACACTGCCTGCGGAGCCTTAAAAACAATATAAGGGTCAACAAACCCAATGTTCATGCTCCTTAAGTACCAAATATAATCATCAAATAAATAAAGAAAAGGATCCAAATGCAACCAACACCCAGACTTAGGGTTTTATCTGATAGAATTCCACAAGTTTCAGTGTTTGTCTATTTCTGTAGGGGTTATCAGGAACTATGGAGGAAAGGCCCACATGTTGGGTTTACATAGAGATATTAACGTGTCGCGCAATTTTCTATCATCTAGAAGACTCCAGAAGCCACGGGAACGAACGGGAAGCCGAGCGGGCTCGGGGACAGGGCGCCCGCCCTACCCCTTATGGTGCCCGCCCTACTTTTTCCACCAATCAGGCTCCGCTTCGAGGATTATGCTCCATCACCTTTGAGGATCAAGGAAAACCATGCGATTAAGGTCGGTTTGATCCGACGGCCCACATTCATTTGGAGGGGCTATATAAGCAGGCCCCCTGGCCCCTGGAGGGGGCACCCCTTCATCCTTATTCATTATTCATAGACAGAGCAAAAGCTAGGGTTTGGAGATGAGAGCTCTCCTCTCATCTCTAAACTATAGTAGATCTAGATAGTAGCGAGATAGAGAGCGAGGGAGGATTGGAGGAGAGGCCGGCCTGTCGGTTCTTCCTCCGGTTGTACTTCGCCATGATCAAGCTCTAATCAAGCTTGCTCAAGGGATGACTCTGGTAATCTACTTCTTATTTCATTATGCAATTACTATCCATGTATGTTCTGGTTCACAACTCTTTTGAGTACTTTTAATCTATAGGACCCTATAGGTTAGAGTTTTAGTATAGGTGTAAGCGTGGTGCTTAGACCTAGATTACTTGTGGATATCCCGTGTCTAGCCGGATCGTGTGGTAGGCCACGTGGGTGATAGCTACGTTGGTCCACTGTAGTCCACCTCCTGTTTGCAGGATTGGTAGGGTCTATCAGCCTATGGATAAGCATCCTTTGTGGTGTATTCTTATCACGTGGTTCGTCCCAGACATAGACATACCCCTTTGAAGTAGAGAAACCATAGTTATCCTCTCTGTTCTCCTACCATCGCCCATATACTAGATTGCTCTACTCTCTATTCCCATATTATCACCCATTGTTATCTTACCTTTAATATTGTTCTTATTCAATTCTATCATCTTTCCTATTTACACCTACCTATCTATCTAGGTTAAGTTAGAGCGTAGATCAGTTCTCCCGTTTCCCTGTGGATACGATAAAACCTTTAACCGGGTAAAAGCTACAACGGTATCCGTGTGCTTGCGGATTTATATGTGTGCGTATAAATACCATAGTACACTCTAGTGCCATGCTGGGGATGACAACCTAGTATTCAAGTGGTGTTAGCAAGTGTCAACAAGCTTTTTGGCGTCGTTGCCGGGGAAACAGTTGCTGAGTTGACTACGAACTAGCTTAATCATTTTCTAAAAAAATAATAAAGAAAATAATATACTTTTCTTTTTATCTTTTGCCTTATCTCTGCTATTCTTTCTTCTTATCTAATCCTTGATCTCTGGTCTATCATGAATTCAAACATGTCTATTGAAAGGATCAAGATGCCCAAGAGGGGGGGTGAATTGGGCTTCTCTAAAAATTTAAGCAACCTATAAGCTCCAATTCAACCCCTTGTGCCTAGTGTGACTTAGAGAGCTACCGGATAAAAAGTTTTGCAACCTAGTTCCAATCCTATTCTAGCAAGGCAATTCTAAGAATGTAAAAAACACAAAGTAAATGCTAGAAAGTAAAGGAGTAGTGGAAGAAAATACTCGGCGATGTTTTGCCGAGGTATCGGAGAGTCGCCACTCTCCACTAGTCCTCGTTGGAGCACCCGCGCAAGGGTCTTGCTCCCCCTTGGTCTGCGCAAGGACCAAGTGCTCTCTACGGGCTGATTCTTCGACACTCCGTCGCGGTGAATCGCCCAAAACCGCTCACAAGCTTGACACGAGCCACCCACAAGAACTCCGGGCGGTCTTCGTGCCTCCAATCACCACCGAACCGTCTAGGTGATGGCGATCACCAAGAGTAACAAGCAAAGAACTCTCACTTGACCCAAACAAAGGCTCCAGAGAGTGGTGGATGCACACTTGACTCTTGGAACTCACTAGAGAGGGATTCTCTCAAGAAATCACTCCAAACTCAATCCTCTCTAGGCTCTTGCAACTCTCTTGCTCCACAACAAGTTTCTCAGATGTTCAAATGGGCAAGGGACCTCTCATGGATGAGGTGGAGGAGTATAAATACTATCCACGAAGTCCAAAGGTCGGCCAACCGTTTTCCACTGAAAACGGGGTCACCGGACGCACATTATGTTGCACCGGACGCACTGCACCGAGCGTCCGGTGTTTCATAACGGCTACCTACACTTTTCTCTGACAGGTCACCGGACGCTAATGCTCAGCGTCCGGTGCTCAGGGAAGGCTTGCAACCTCCCTAGGTAAGGGACCGGACGCTACCCGGTGCGTCCGGTGCTAGCGTCCGGTGCCTAACCCTAAGCACGGCACTGTTCTAACGGTTAAGAACCTCATCGGACGCACTCACAGAGCGTCCGGTGCAGCGTCCGGTGCCCCTTTGGGCACCCAAACTTCATCGAAACGCGATCGCTCCAAAACGAAGTTTGTTCCTCTCGATCTAAGGACTATCTCTGAGCTGCCTAGAGCTAGGTTTACTAAGTGTGCACCACACCTAAACCTAAAGCCTTGCCTAAGTCAAGCTACTAGATCAAGGCCCCTCTTAATAGTACGGTCAAAGGAAAATAAAGTCCTAAACTACTATAAGTGCCCTTCTTCACCATATGGCACTTAGACCTAGTCTAGTCTTGACGATGTCCATCCATCCTTTAAAAACCGAAATGATTTCCCCTATTAAGTAGGCATGTACGTCCCTGTCCATCGAGTACCTATATACCATGACCTTACCTATGACTTTGCCTCTGCAAAACACACATTAGTCATAGTAATCCATAATGTCATTAATCACCAAAATCACTAGGGGCCTAGATGCTCTTTCAATCTCCCCCTTTTTGGTGATTGATGACAACCTCGAGTATGAAAAAGAGTTGAGGTTTTTAAAGTGACTTGGTTTCAATAAGCATGTTACAAAAAGAACAAAGGGATTAGTCATGCTTATATCAACCAAGTCCAATACCCTGCATCCAAATATGTGAGTGGTATACGACAGGATATGAACACAAGGCTCATAAGTACATCGGAGTAAAACGCGGAAGCAAGGGTAATAAGAGCCAAAACACATGACATTAAGATATCACAATAACCACAAGTCATGTCTCACAACCATAGTATCTCACACAAGTGCAATGCATGAAAGTAAACGTGATGCATGATAAAGTAGCACACATAAAAAGTATCTCAAAAGAATAAACTCCTAAACACCCTCTCTAGCTCCCTCTAACTCCTAACTCTCATACGCAACTCTCTCCCCCTTTGGCATCAAGCGCCAAAAACCTAAGAAGACGGCGGAGGAGGCGGAGCAGTGGAGTCCCTCGGCACGGCCACGAAGCGAGCTGCATCATCTGAACTATCGTCGAGGCAGAGGAAGTGGAGTGACCCTCTAAAGCTACAGAAGCTGGTGAAGCGGTCTGGGTCTGCTCTGGCGCTCTCACAGGCTGTGCTGGCTGCTCGAGTCTAGCTGACAAAGCTGGCACGGACTCGGTCGCTGTAGCTGTCGTCTCTGGTACGGTAGTAGACGGTGCAAGCTGCTCGGACGACGCTACGGACGACGACAGAAGCTCTGTAGTGGTAACTGGCGCTGTAAAGACTGCAGGAGCCTGCAGAGGAGGAGGCGTTGGGTCACCAGTCAGAGCACTATAGGTGAAGCTGAGGTGCGGATCTGTCTGCGAATCCCACACAAGCTGTGACGCTGACGCTGACTGAGGAGTGAAGCCTGAGCGGAGAGGAGTGAACTGAGGTACCTGCTCAAAGCCGGAAGAGATAGCACCCTGAGAGACCTGGTGCTATGGCGTCGAGAATGGCTGACTCTGAGCTGGTAACTGAAGCGGCTGTTGAGACGGGCTCTGAGTCTGAGGCACTGGAGTAGGTGGCCTGACAGTCGACGTGCCTAGGAGCTGAATCTGCGGTAGCTGAATCCCTGAGGCGGCCATGAGAGCAGCCATCATCGCTGTCTGCTGGGCCTGGAAAGCAAGCTGCTGCTCCTGAAAGGTGAGAAGCTGACGCTGGAGCTCATCCTGCCTGGCCTGCATGGCTGCATTGATGGCAGCCTGATCCCTGTCTCGCCTCGCCTGCTCCTCAGCTGCACGGCGCTGATCTGCCCTCGTCCCCTCTAAGATAGCAAGCAGGGCAGGGTCTGAAGTACTCGAAGAACCGCCTGCCTCGTGGTCGTGTGCTCTGGGAGGGAGATCTGTCACTGGCAGCTGATAGTCATCATCTGAGCTGTCTGAGGCGAAGTCAAACTCGCCCTCTGCCTCTGCATCTGCAAACGCGCCAATAGCTATGTCCTGCTGCTCCTCTGTCTCTGCAACTGCTGCTGTACTGCGGGTTCCCCTAGGAGAAGGAGGGGGCACCGGTCCACGTGGAGCACGAGGAGGAGGTGCACCGCGAAGGTCGTGGTGCGCTCTCAACATCTGCCGGGGGTCGTAGTGGGGGAAGACGGTGTCGGACTCTGTCAACTCCCTCTACAAGTGAGCTGGTAGGGGCAGTGGCCTAGCACGAAGTATAAGCAGAGTGATCCAATGTGCATACGGCAACTGACGCCGTCCCCTGAAGCTCTCTGAGATGGTGTCCTCTATCTCTGAGACGATCAGATCCCACAAATCAAACTGCGTCTTGGAGATAAGGTGAGCGACGAGCCACTGCTGGATACGAGTGAAGCCGTCTCTGTAGCCTGTCCTGGGGAGAAGAGTCTTCCTCAACACGAAGTCGAGGATCCTAGCTGGGCGTGTCAAATCTCCCACTGTCCTGCTGGAGCCCTCCACAAAAGGTGCACGGAAACAGGGAGCCACGAAGTCAACCGGTGGGATCTCACCACCGTGAGGACGACGAGGGGGATCCACGTTCCCGTAGCACAGCTGGTGAATCCTGGTGGGAGAGGCTCGCAGTCCAAGCACCTCTCTAGCCCTCTGAGCTGTCACTCTGTAGTCTGTCCCCGCCAGTGCGTAGTGGATATAACTGTGATCTGGAGAAATCCACACTGACGCGTAGAACTCTCTGACCCACTGCTCACAGTAAGTGCCGGGGAGTGCTAGTAACTCTAGAAGTCCGTGGAGGTAGGTGAAATACTGACGAATGTCTGCTCCTACCACATTCCCCAGTATCTCTAGGTCTATCACTCTGTGCTCCCTGAACTGAGCCTGAGAGCGAACCAGTGCCTCGTAGATGTCCTCCTGGACGACTATGTAGAACCTGGCACTGGCTCTGGGATCCCTGGCAGCTGGAAACCAGGTGGGAAACGGAACGAACCTCAGCTGCTGGATCTCTCTGGCTGACACAAGAGAGAGATCCCTGTGGATCCTGACTGGCCTCGGTCGAGAAGCTGGAGTGCCTCTAGCTGGTGTAGCACGAGCGGTGGAGGTGGACTGACCCTGCATACCAGTCCGAGGAGGGGCCTGAGTACGAGTGCGAGTCGACCTCAGGAGGGGCTGCTCCTGCTCCCGCTCCTATGCTAGACCCTCTGCCTGGATCTCTGTCTCAGTGTCTGGATCCTCCTGAGCTGGATCCCTGACCACAAGCCTAATCCTCTGTCCTCCAATCATCACGGTGCCTGGAGGGGATCCATGGAATGTCTCTGCCTCAAGTACTGCACGCCTCTGACGCGGCGTAAGATCATCACCTATCCTCAGAGCACCTGAGCGACCACCCCTCTCGGCTGCCTCAGCTGCTGCTGCAACTGCCTCTGCGACCTCTGCATCTCTGTCACTGCCTTCCGCTTCTTGGTGGCCAGCTTCTTGCCTTTCCCCTTCTCTGCCGCTGATAGGCGACAGGGAGGATCACCTCCTGGGGAACCTCCTGAGCCAGTTGTCGGACCACTGACGTTCTTGGTACGAGCCATTGCGAAGCAAGCGTCCGACAAACAACCGACTGACAATGGAGATTAACGCGCTGCAGGGAATCGACAAAATTGGATATATATAAGAAAAACATATCGACTAGAGATGAGACAATCCTATAGATCGCAAGAATAGATAAGATACGGACGCGAACGGCTTACGATCCACGGACGAGTCGCGTTCCGGATGAAAACTCTTGATCAACAACCACCGGAAACCACGAACCCTTTCCTTATGGTGCTGCACAGGAGGAACAAAGAAGATCAAGATCAACAATCCTTTTCTAATCCTTTGTAGCAAAAACTCAAGCACCTTAAGGACATGGTTGAGGAAACTCAGCCAAACCCTTGAATCCCTGCGAGATTCAGAGATCCACGCGAAGAGATGGAAGAGGAGAAGGTTTGGGGGCAGATCTGGAGCGGGGAAGGCCCTAGGGCGCCGCGGATTGACGAAGCCTGACGACGGCGGCGGAATCCGGCGAGTTAGGGCACGGGCGGCTCGGCATTGCACCGGACGATGGGCACCGGACGCTGGCTTTAGCGGCCGGTGCTTCGGGTTACGCCTGGTGAGCACCGGACGCACCTCACCAGACGCTGCAGGGACACTGTTCCTGCGTCCGGTGAGTGCAGTCTGGCACACTCACAGCACCGGACGCACAGAGGCAGCGTCTGGTGCATCGTCCGGTGCTCCTCTGAGCACTTTTTCAACTAAGCACCACATCCGAATTTGACCCAACCAAGTTCCATTTCCAAAAGCACACAAATAAACACCAAATGGAACTGGTATGAGTAACTTCTCTCAAACCCTCAAATTTTCACAAATATTTAGCCATAGGATTAGTAGTTTTTATAAAAATAATTCGAGAAAATCACCAAGGAGCATCATATGGCCATAAAGCTAGGGGTTTAAATCACAATGAGCTTTGAATGCTCCCCCTATCTATGGACGAACACAGCGGATGCTCAACGAATAACCGAAAAGAAACGGTTAACTAGCAGTCATGCATATGATATGAGTTGAAATGCAATACTTGAAAGTAAACTAATGCTTGTCAAGTTTGATCCAAGGTCAAGCTTTTTCACACACACAAGGGGGTTATCTTAACCATGTTAGACAAGCCCTACATGCAAGTTTTATTTTTAGTTTTAGTATGCATGATATGCAAAGCAAAAGTTATTTACAAGATTCAACACACAACTTTTATCTTTTAGTAAAGTTGGATAGGTCAAGCACATTAAGTTAATTTCTCAACATACAAAACCTAGCTTCATCTAGGGGTTTTGTGAAGATATCCGCCAATTGATTTTCCGTTCCCACATTCTCTAAGGATATATCACCTTTAGCAACATGATCCCTAAGGAAGTGGTGGCGGATGTCAATATGTTTTGTGCGGGTGTGTTGAACCGGGTTGTTTGCAAGTTTTACAGCACTTTCGTTGTCACACAACAAAGGTACTTTGTATAGTACTACTTCATAGTCTAGCAAAGTTTGTTTCATGTAGAGTATTTGTGCACAACAAGCACCGGCGGCAATGTATTCCGCCTCGGCCGTTGACAAGGCAACACTATTTAGTTTCTTTGACATCCAAGAGACAAGTGATCTACCTAGGAAGTGGCACCCTCCGGATGTGCTTTTTCTATCAATCCGGCACCCGGCATAATCCGAATCGGAATAGCCTACAAGTTGGAATCTTGCACCTTTGGGATACCACAAGCCTAGGCAAGGTGTGTATTTTAGATACCTAAGAATTCTCTTGACTACAATCAAGTGAGATTCCATAGGCATTGCTTGATATCTTGCACACTTACACACACTAAACATTATATCGGGCCTAGATGCGGTGAGGTAGAGTAGACTTCCTATCATGGAGCGATAGAGAGTCTTGTCAATAGGGTTACCTCCTTCATCCAAGTCGAGATGCCCATTTGATGCCATGGGAGTCTTGATTGGCTTGCAATCCATCATCTTGAACCTCTTGAGAAGATCTTGAGTGTACTTCTCTTGAGAGATAAAGACCCCTTCCTTCATTTGCTTGACTTGAAATCCTAGGAAGAAGGATAGCTCGCCAATCATGGACAACTCAAACTCCTTGGACTTCAAATCACCAAATTCTTTGCAAAAATCTTCATTAGTAGAGCCAAAAATAATATCATCAACATAAACTTGGCAAATGAAGATTTCCCCTTTCATTTTCTTGGTTCAGAGTGTTGTGTCAACTTTCCCAATCTTGAAGCCCTTCTCAATGAGGAAGTCCCTAAGCCTCTCATACCAAGCTCTAGGAGTTTGCTTGAGACCATAGAGTGCCTTGGACAACCGGTAGACATGCTTGGGGTACCTAGGGTCTTCAAAACCGGGGGGTTGCTCAACATAGACAAGCTCATTAATATAACCATTTAAAAAGGCACTTTTCACATCCATTTGAAATAATTTGATATCATGACTTGATGCATATGCAAGTAGGATACGGATTGCTTCAAGTCTTGCCACCGGTGCAAAGGTTTCACCAAAGTCAAGACCTTCCACTTGTGAAAAGCCTTTTGCCACAAGTCTTGCCTTGTTGCGCACCACTTTGCCTTGATCATCCTTCTTGTTCCGGAAGACCCATTTTGTTCCAATCACTCTTGCATCTTTGGGTCGCTCTTCAAGTGTCCACACTTGGTTGCGAGAGAAGTTGTTCAACTCCTCTTGCATGGCCATGATCCAATCCGCATCACGAAGAGCTTCCTCTATAGTCTTTGGTTCATCTTCAAGAGACACAAAAGCGTGATGTTCAATAAATAAAGCATGTCTAGAACGAGTAGTTACACCACGTGATGGACTCCCGATGATGAGATCTGTAATAGAACCGACCAAATAATAAGAGATTAAGCCTAACAGTGACCCTTTTTCATAGTCAAACCATCACGCTTAAGCCCATATAATCCTGGTAGTCCGTGAAATCTCAATGGATTTCAAACCACACATCGCACAACAGCCAAGATTGTAATAAGTTTAGCGGTCGCCATTCACAAATACATCTAGATTACAACATTCATAAAATACATCGGAGTTCTTAAAATTATTACAAACCAAGTTCTTCAAGTAGCGGAAGCTTCATAGTTCGAAAATACAACACACATGCTTAGTCTGATACAGTGCCATAGTTCGGTCATTCCCACAAAAGCACAAGGAGAGACGGAGTGACCATCGCCCTTGGTCTAGTCATCACCCATGGCTGGGTACAGACAGAGGATGCAATAACCATAGTACATTTGACCATCTGCAAAACAACATGGGAGTAGAACCCTGAGTACGAGAAGGTACTCAGCTAGACTTACCCGTCATAAACTTAAAATAAAGACTCATCAAGGATCATGAAGGCTATATAGTGGGGTAGCTGACAACCATTTTGCAAAACCGCAGGATTTTACTATCATAACCTACATAAATCTTTCTTCTTTTAATTTGCTCATGTTGAAAGTATCATTACCTATTATCTAGGTTTGCACCTGCACTATTACAAGCAAGTATAGGGATATGATAGTACTTCATCATAGCATTCATAAACCCTTTCATTATAACCCCAGTGTTCCATAGTCCTTACTACGAGGACGAAGCTCATGTCAAGTGCTCACTATCCAGGAGCGATGGCGATTCGAATCGATTTCTGACCAGCTGGTGAGTTTATTCCCCACACAAACCACACTCACTGATCAAGTGAGCTACAGATCACCGTATTACACTATCCAGGACCAATTCGCGGGTTCGGCAGGCACCGCCAGTACCCGAGGACCGTTCCGGCGACCGAGGTATCCAAGGTATACCAAGGTTGCGCGCCGCGCCCTCGTCGTTCTCCTCAACCATCACCAATACAGCGCATGGCGGCTCGATTCCCGGCCCGGATAGTGTTCAGGCTTCGCGGTCGGAACGACTTATCCTTCCAGCTAAGTGTGGGGCATGCATTCAACATGACAAGAGGGCCATCAACGATCGGTCCTTAATCGACACAGGCAGGGGCACTATGGTCAACCCACCAAATAATGTGTAGCAATATTTTCCCAGTGAGTTAACACACATGCAAAGCCCATAAAACAAGTTTCATATTTTTCTGAGTCATATTTGAATTATTGTGCATTTTCCAAGTTTAGCAAAAACATGGATTAAATATATTCATACAGAAAAGTTACTCAAACATAACATGCAATTACATCAGGCTGTAGATCTGAAAATATAGAGCACAACAAAATTTATTTCATCAAATTTGGAGCTGTAGAACTCAAGATATGAATTTTACAAGTTTTGAATCAATTTCTGGAAAAAATTTATTCAAGAAAACCGACGAAAAAGGCTGGATACACCCAGATCTACACCCACCGGGGTCCCCCTGCGACTGACAGTGGGCCTCTGACCCCACCGGTCAGCGAGACCGAGAGGGAGCTCACCTCCGATGAGCAGATCTCGCCGGCGGTGAGGTCTCCGGCCACGGGATGAGCACCATCGTGCTCCCCGCAGCGAGGCGCACCCAGCGGTATCCTCGGGTTGGCCGGAGGATGACCGGAACACCTCCGACGAGCATGCATCCGTCGCGGTAGAGCGCGCGCAAACGGCTCTCCGAGCTTCCTCACCACCCTACCGACCTAGCGCAACCAAAAACCAGCGAAAAGAGGCAGAGAAACGCAAGATCCGTCGCGGCGGAGTACTCCGGCGAGCTCGGGGTAACTCCGGCGAGCGATTCACGGCGCTCGACAGACTCTCACCTCGGTAGAACGCTCGCACAAGCTTACCCTAACGATGGCGAAGGCGCTGGTGGCTTCGGTGTCGAGGTTTGGTCACTGGAGTGGCCTGCGGTGAGCAGCGGAGCTGCTCCGGCGATGGCGCTACGACGGAGCTCTACGGCTCGGTCGCGCTCGCGAGCGGAGGGAGGAAGGAGAAGGGCGCGGGCGACAGAAGGGAGGGAATGGCCTGGGAGCCCGAGCCGGCGTCCCGACCAGGGGGGTTGGGGTCCGGCCGTGGCGCGCTCCTCGCCGGCGTACGGCCGCCACGTGGCCGACGCTGGCTGGGGCGAGGCGGGCGTCCGCGCGCGGGAGAGAGGGGGGAGGGGGAGGCAGGCCGGGCCGCTCGCTGGGCCGAAAGGGAGGCGGGGTTGGCCCGGCAGCGCCTGCCCCTTTTCTATTTTTTTTGAATTTCTTTTCTCCAAATCTCTTCTAAATTCATTTGGACCAATTTAAATTCATTTTCACCTCTTGCTCCCAAAAGCAAAATTGTTCCAAAACAAAAACCCTACAACTTTGTTTTAATAAGCAAGACCAAATTCCAAATAGAATTTGAATTACAAATTAAAACTAGTTCTAGTTTTTTAAATAAATTCAATTTGGGAATTTTTGTATAAATTCCATTTCTCAAATTCTATAGCTCCAAAAATTACACAAAAATATTCTTAATTCTTCTTACACATAAATCAACCTAGTTTGAATATTTCACATTTTTAGAAGCAAGCATCATATTTTTAACATAATTAAAACACATGAAATAAAGCACATAAAATCATGTTTTGGGGATGAATGACATGCTCATGATGCTATGCTTGATGAGAATGCTCATGCATGTTGTGATAGGGCTAAATGCATGCTTAACACCTAGGGTGTTACAGCCCTTCCCCCCTTAGGGAAATCTCGTCCTGAGATTTTGGGTTACTAACCATTTCTTATGAAATTTTGGATAAACTGTTTTCAAGTAATCCTCTGTTTCCCAGGTGGCATCCCTATCGTCATGATGACTCCACACCACCTTATATGTTCTGACAATTCTGTTTCGGGTTACCCATTCCTTGGTATCCACAATTCCCACTGGTTGCTCCTTATACTCTAAGTCTGCTTTTATTTTGATCCCTCGAGGTTCAATTCTTTGCTCAGGTACTTTCAAACATTTCCGCAGTTGCGACACATGGAAGACCGGAAAGATCGAGCTCAACTCTTCAGGTAACTGAATCTTGTAGGCCACGGGGCCTTTCCTTTCCAGTATTTGGTACGGTCCCACATATCTGGGTGCAAGCTTGCTTCGAACTCGGAAACGCTGAACTTTCTTCATTGGCGTAACCTTGAGGTACACATAGTCACCTACTTTGAATTCAAGTGGCCTTCTTCTCTTATCAGCATAACTCTTTTGTCATGATTGCGCTGCTTGCATATGCTGCTGTATGATTTGCACCTTCTTCTCGGCCTCATTCACGAAGTCGATACCATAGTATCTCCTTTCCCCAGGTTCAACCCAGTTTAACGGAGTTCTACACCTCCGACCATACAGAGCTTCGAACGGGGCCATCTTGATGCTCTCTTGATAACTGTTATTATAGGAGAATTCAGCCAGAGGTAACCATGATTCCCATGATCCCTTGGATGATAGCACACAGGCCCTCAGCATATCTTCTAACACGTGATTTAACCTCTCCGTTTGACCTGAGGTCTGAGGATGATACGCCGTGCTCCTTATCAGACTGGTTCCCAAATTCTTATGCATTCGCTCCCAGAATTGAGCGGTGAACTGTGGTCCTCTATCTGATATGATGGTCTTGGGAATACCATGCAACTTGACAATCTCAGCCATATATATATCGGCATACTCGGGAGGTCTGTATGTGTTCTTAACTGGAATGAAATGAGCCGACTTGGTTAATCGATCTATGATTACCCAAATCGAGTCATTCCCCTTCCTCGTGGTTGGTAAACCTGTGATAAAGTCCATACTGACCTCTTCCCATTTCCACTCTGGAACTGATAACGGTTGCAACAGACCTGCAGGTTTCATATGGATGGCCTTAACTCTGCAACACGTGTCACAACGGGCTACATATGCGGCTATTTCTTTCTTCATCTTGGTCCACCAAAAGTGGGGTCTTAGATCTTGATACATTTTGCTACTGCCAGGATGAATAGAAAGTTTAGAGAGATGGGCTTCATCCATGATGCGATTCTTCAGTTCACGATCTTTCGGAACTACTAACCGATGTTGAAACCACAGTACCCCTTTCTCATCAACTTGAAACTGAGTTTTTGGGTCATCTTTGATCTTTTCTTTGATGTGGAAAATACCCTTGTCTGTTTTCTGTCCTTCAAGGACTTGACTCTCGAGTGAACAACTGAGTTGTATGTGACATAAGACCTCAGGATGCATAAGATTGAACCCATCTTCAAACAACGGTTGAACCACTTGATAGTGCGGTTTACGACTCAATGCATCTGCTACCACATTAGCCTTGCCTGGATGATAGTGAACTTCCAGATCATAGTCCTTGATTAACTCTAACCACCGTCGTTGCCTCATATTTAGCTCGGACTGAGTGAAGTTGTACTTCAAACTCTTATGATCGGTATAAATGTGACACTTATTTCCCAGCAGATAATGTCTCCAAATCTTCAAAGCGTGCACTACTGCTGCTAACTCGAGGTCGTGCGTTGGGTAGTTGACCTCGTGCTTTCTCAACTGTCGGGAAGCATAAGCTATCACCCTGCCATCTTGCATCAACACACACCCCAGGCCACTCTTCGATGCGTCACAAAACACATCAAAGGGCTTCTCTATATTGGGTTGTGCCAGAACGGGAGCAGAGGTTAGCAACTTTCGCAAGGTGCGGAAGGCTAACTCACACCCTTCCGTCCTGACAAACTTGTGATCCTTTTGTAGCAAACTTGTCATGGGCTTAGCAATCTTGGAGAAGTCAGGTATGAAACGACGATAATACCCGGCCAGACCAAGAAAACTTCTAACTTCCGAGACAGAAGTTGGTGCCTTCCAGTCCATGACTTCCTGCACTTTTGACTGATCCACAGCAATCCCTTCTTCAGACAGAATATGCCCTAGGAAAGGAACTTTCTTCAGCCAGAACTCACACTTGCTGAACTTGGCATATAACTGATGCTCTCGTAATTGTGTCAGCACGATTCTCAGATGCTCGGCGTGATCTTGCTCTTTTTCTGAATAAACCAGAATATCATCAATAAACACCACAACAAACTTATCCAATTCTGGCATAAAGACTGAATTCATCAGGTACATAAAGTATGCAGGAGCATTCGTCAATCCAAAGGACATGACAAGATACTCATACAACCCATATCTGGTGGAAAAAGCAGTCTTCGGGATATCTTGCGGGCGAATCTTGATTTGGTGATACCCAGACCTCAAGTCTATCTTAGAAAACACTTTTGCCTTGGACAACTGATCAAATAAGATATCAATCCTTGGCAAGGGATACTTATTCTTGATTGTCACTGCATTGAGTGGACGATAGTCCATGCACATGCGCAATGACTGATCCTTCTTTTTCACAAACAACGCTGGACAACCCCATTCCGACGAGCTTGGCCGGATGAACCCTTTATCCAGTAACTCCTTTAGTTGATTCTTCAACTCAGCGAGTTCGTTTGGTGGCATCCGGTATGGCCTTCTCGATATTGGTGCTGTACCTGGTATCAACTCGATTGCAAACTCTACTTCCCTATCCGGGGGAAGTCCTGGTAATTCCTCAGGAAAAACATCAGGGAACTCACAGACTACTGGGATCTGTGGTAATGGAACCACGTGCGTAGCACAAGAGATGCTAGCAAAGTCAGGACGACGGGGCAGAGGTACTTGAAAAGAGCTACTGCCCTGCGGTTCTCTGATAGATAACATCCTCTTCCCAGTATCTATGACGGCATCCCATTCTCTCATCCAGTTCATACCCATAATAACATCCAAAACTAACCCAGGCATGACCACTAGATTCACTCGGAATACTCGGCCACTTATATCCAGGGTTGCCCCTCGAACCACTCTATTGGTCAACACATCTGCCCCCGCTGAGCTGATGCGGTAGCCATAACCCAGATCTGTAACTGGTTGACTATGCTTTTGTGCAAATGCTTGGCTCATGAATGAATGCGATGATCCAGAATCAAACAAAACAACTGCAAGATGTTGGTTGACAGGAAACATACCAGCTGTTACCGGTTCTCCTTCCGGGATTTCCTCAATCGAGGTATGGTGCACATGAGCTGGATAGGTTGGCTGCTGCCTCTTGGGCTAGGGACATTCCTTAGCAAAGTGCCCCATCTTGTGGCAGTTATAGCACGGACCCTTGGGCACGTTGTTGACGGCAGGTGCTGCGGCTTGAATTGCCTTTGGCTTGGCAGGGGCTATCGCCACCTTGTACGGCTTCTGCTGCGGCGGTCGGAACCTAGCACCTGGGGCAGGGGGACGATACTACTGTCGCCCTGTCATGGGTGCCCTGGACTGGGATGATCCGGCTTCAAAAGCCCTCTTACGTGACTTGGATGCACTGTAGTTGTTGTTGTGGTTCTCCTGGGTGAGACAGTCATTGATATAGGCATTGAAGGTAGCCCTAGCTCCTGTACCCATGGTCTTCAGCATCTTTGGATTCAAGCCTCTCTGGAAACTAGCAATCTTCTTGGCCTCCGTGTTCACAAACTCGGGGGCGTAACGAGCGAGATTATTGAAAGCGTGTAGATACTCCTTCACAGATTTCGTCCCCTGGGACAGCCTCATGAACTCCCCGATCTTCATTTCAACTAACCCCGGAGGAATATAATTTCCTCAAAAAGCGGTGGTGAAGCGGTTCCAGGTAATTGGCGTCCCCTCTGGGTAGGTGGTACGGTGATGGGACCACCAAATCCCAGCGGGTCCTTGCAACTGATGTGCCGCATACTCAGCCTTAAGTTCTTCTGTCATTCGGAGAAGACGAAACTTCTCTTCCATAGTGTTGATCCACTCATCTGCCTCGAGCGGTTCCAAAGCCTCCTTGAAGATTGGTGGCTTGGTATCCATGAAGTCCTTGAACGAACTGTACTGGTTGACTTCTCGGCTGCCCTGGTTATCCCCACGACAGGTGTTGTCAGCTATGTTGCACAGAGCCTCTTCCATGTTGCGTTGCATCTGTTCCATGTTGCGTTGGCTCCCCAGAAACTACGCGAAAAACACGTCCGCAGTGTACGGAGGAGGCGGTGGTGGTGGCGGTGTTGGTGCTCTGTCCTCATTCCGTTGAGCCCCACCTCCGGATGTACCTGCTCCAAGGCCCGGGTTGCTGTTACCCCCGCCACGTGTTTGCACCATCTGCATACGTCAATGATAAGCAATCGTTAGGAGTTGCCATCAACGGTAGAAATGTGTAGAATCATGCCGTACTGAATTTACTGAGGGAATAAATTCGCACAATAACAGAGGCACAACAATTCATCATCTACGCGCAACATCACTAACAGATTGCTTAACGTTCATGCAACAAGGTTCGCGTACATCCAACTTGCCAGCATACATACACTGGACTTTCAGCATTAACTCATAAAGTTTTACATAGCCCAGATCCAAAAGTACATGACATGCCATGCAACATACAACACAAAAGAAGAAGGACTAGCTCTAAAGCCCTAGCATCTAGTCGCTATGATCACTGTCCATGCCGGAGCCCTCCTCGTCCTCATCACCACTAGCAGCTGCTCCTATCTTGGGATCCGCATCCATCTCGTCCCCAGAGTCTAACTCAGCTGCTCCAGGCAGGTGGTGAGGGTGGAGCTGGTTATGCAGCTGGTGGATCTCCTCATGCAAGTTCTCATTGTACTCCTCCGCATTAGCTAGCTGCTGCTCTAGCTCCAGCTGTCGGGCCCTCAAAGTGGCCTCCTCGTGCCAGGCTTCATTCCTCTGTCCAAGCACATGGACTAGCATGCGCTCGTAGTTCCTGTGAGCAGTAGTCACCCTATCCCTCTGCTCTCGCACTGCAAGTAGGTCCTGACTCAGCTCACTGTTCTTCTGGACTGCCTGGTCTCACTCTCTGGTCACACGGGCCAACTCTGCCTGTAGCCTCTCAACCTCAGAGTCAAACTCACGCTGCAACTGACGCTTCTCGTCCTGGACGGTGAGAAGAGATCCAGACAAGCGACCCAAACAACGCTCCAGGCCTCCATAGGTCTTCATCAATGCGTACATGGCACTCATAGCTGCACCGTCACTGTGCTGGTCCTCATCCGCACTCCTCTCTAGAGCATTCACCTCGGACTGATCCCACACCGAAGTGTAGGGGTCACCCCAGGGAAACACCCCAGCGAAGGCGTGGGCCAGCTCCTGTGGAAACCTCTCCATGAGGTTCCTCAGAACTGCGAAAGCTGCCCTGCTGGCACCGTGGAAAGGCGTGACACCTCGGGACTCGTACACCCAGCCGCCCCAAGCAGGGTCTCCTCCACTGGTAGGGACAACTGCCTCGATCCCCACCAGGGTCTCGTCACCAAGCGGCTCCTTATCCCAGTAGTAGCGAGGCTCCCTTCCTTCGGGATACCCCATCGAACTGAGCACCCTCCAAAGCAAAGTGGGCATCCCAAACTCCTCTAGGAACTTGCTCTTATGTCACGAGCTCCTGGCTGCCAACGGATGGCGAGGGGCCCGCCCACCAGTGGACTTACGAGCGGTGAGCCTAGTGCGTGCCATCCGCTGCAAATGGAATACCGTGGGTAAGAGCGAGGATTACCTTTAATTATTTTATTTAGAATTGGGACTGATTAAATTAAGGGGGAAAGTAAGCAATGATACAAAATGAACATGATGCATGCACGAACTTTCGATCTCACAAACTTAGAAACAAAAGTTAACACTAAGCGGTATATGCGGTGGCACACAACGTTCTCTCATAACGTAACTAGCGTTCTAAGCGAGAACGTGGTTAGTGTACCTGCAGAAAACTCATTTCAGCCCACCCACAGTATGATCGTGTAGAACAAGAATTTTAAACTATACACTCCACATACACAGACACCCGTCCATACATATGACGTGTCACTACCCACATCATCGCCCTAATGACGGCATCGCCTCTCAGGACGGAATTCCCAACATGCGGTACTGTTTCCAAGACACACCAAACATGTGTGCATGACACAGTACCTAACAACACTCCCCTAGACCGGCAGTGTATCCGATCATGCTCTCACAGCTCCCACTTACCGTGGCGTAGAGGAAAAAGGGATCCATACATTACCACTCAAATGAATGGTACTCATACTATTGCACGCCGTATGAGCGACGAAATAAAAATATGATGCATTAACCCCCAAGTCAGTACTTAACTAGCCACCTTAGAGTCCTTAATTGGGCATAAAGGATATGACCATGGCACACTAGATAGTTTTCCCAAAACTTGGTTTAACACCTTGATCACTATTGATTAATTAATAAATCTTTTATTAAACCGGTTTAGATTTTTGTTTAGAACGTACTTATGAATAGTAACTCGCTAAACCTTGCTCCGATGCCAGCTGTAACAGAACCGACCAAATTATAAGAGATTAAGCCTAACAGTGACCCTTTTTCATAGTCAAACCATCAAGCTTAAGCCCATATAATCCCGGTAGTCCGTGAAATCTCAAAGGATTTCAAACCACACATCGCACAACAGCCAAGATCGTAATAAGTTTAGCGGTCGCCATTCACAAATACATGCAGATTACAACATTCATAAAATACATCGGAGTTCTTAAAATTATTACAAACCAAGTTCTTCAAGTAGCGGAAGCTTCATAGTTCGAAAATACAACACACACGCTTAGTCTGATACAGTGCCATAGTTCGGTCATTCCCACAAAAGCACAAGGAGAGACGGAGTGACCATCGCCCTTGGTCTAGTCATCACCCATGGCTGGGTACAGACAGAGGATGCAATAACCATAGTACATTTGACCATCTGCAAAACAACATGGGAGTAGAACCCTGAGTACGAGAAGGTACCCAGCTAGACTTACCCGTCATAAACTTAAAATAAAGACTCATTAAGGATCATGAAGGCTATATAGTGGGGTAGCTGACAACCATTTTGCAAAACCGCAGGATTTTACTATCATAACCTACATAAATCTTTCTTCTTTTAATTTGCTCATGTTGAAAGTATCATTACCTATTATCTAGGTTTGCACCTGCACTATTACAAGCAAGTATAGGGATATGATAGTACTTCATCATAGCATTCATAAACCCTTTCATTATAACCCCAGTGTTCCATAGTCCTTACTACGAGGACGAAGCTCATGTCAAGTGCTCACTATCCAGGAGCGTTGGCGATTCGAATCGATTTTTGACCAGCTGGCGAGTTTATTCCCCACACAAACCACACTCACTGATCAAGTGAGCTACAGATCACCGTATTACACTATCCAGGACCAATTCGCGGGTTCGGCAGGCACCGCCAGTACCCGAGGACCGTTCCGGCGACCGAGGTATCCAAGGTATACCAAGGTTGCGCGCCGCGCCCTCGTCGTTCTCCTCAACCATCACCAATACAGTGCATGGCGGCTCGATTCCCGGCCCGGATAGTGTTCAGGCTTCGCGGTCGGAACGACTTATCCTTCCAGCTAAGTGTGGGGCATGCGTTCAACATGACAAGAGGGCCATCAACGATCGGTCCTTAATCGACACAGGCAGGGGCACTATGGTCAACCCACCATAAGACCCTGCCCGGCCTCCAATTACATTCCACACTTGGTTATTCTTTTCCCCAAGCAACCACTGCTTAATCAAGTAGGTAACCACCTATATCTCGCAGGTGACAGGGAATCACCCGACTTCTACCGGACTAAGCAAGCTAAGCATAGACTCCGTGCCTATCTACATAGGACAAGGCAGGTAAACGAGTAGGGATAACAAGGAGTACATATGCATCAACGGTATCAAGCAATTTCTATCACTTAGATGCAATATAGTAGAACCAGTATAGTATGCCCTGTAGGTTAGCGAGAATAGGGAGACTTAGAATGCTCCGGGGCTTGCTTTTCTCAAACGTGCTTGGTCGGTGATCCGGACACTCCTGAAGTTCCTCTCCGGACTCCTGTGCTTCCGGAGGTTCCTGCTCCTGAATCTCCTCTGGCTCCTCGGGTCCCACCTCGTTCTCCTGCGAGCCTGTATGATGCATGTGTGCTCATGAGTGAAGTGCGAGATGCCCGAGTGGATGCTCGTATGAGAAGGTACCAAAGGATCATGACATGATGCATAGGTGATACACTTGGTCATGCTCATTACAAGGTAGTCAACATCATCCAAGGACAAACAATTGAATCAAACATCTATTGCATTCTCTTCTACAATTATTTTTCAAATGTGACCAGTAACCCACAAGTTGCTTCAAAGATACAGCAAACTCAAACTTATTCTATTCAACCTATATATACAACAATTCATAATTTTCTTTATTCATTTCTAGGCCCATTAAAATTTACATGCAGTTCTGTTCATTAATAAATTCCACAAAAATTACAGGAGACTACCAGCCAAGCATAGAGTCTACTGTAAATTTTTCATAATTTTTGGATACTTATTTTGAGCTACCAAAAATCACAAGATCAATTAATAAGGTAAGTATAATTACTCCACTGTGACATAAGTGTCAAACAGCAGATTTCATATTTTTACCATTTGTCTAATATCATAAGAAACAACCACAAAAATTTCCAGATTAATAGCATGATCCAAATAATTACTAAAAATCATAAACCACTGCCATGCAAGCATTTAAATTACCATAAATTCATTTATACACCAAATAATGCGTAGCAATATTTTCCCAGTGAGTTAACACACATGCAAAGCCCATAAAACAAGTTTCATATTTTTCTGAGTCATATTTGAATTATTGTGCATTTTCCAAGTTTAGCGAAAACATGGATTAAATATATTCATACAGAAAAGTTACTCAAACATGACATGCAATTACATCAGGCTGTAGATCTGAAAATATAGAGCACAACAAAATTTATTTCATCAAATTTGGAGCTGTAGAACTCAAGATATGAATTTTACAAGTTTTGAATCAATTTCTGGAAAACATTTATTTAAGAAAACCGATGAAAAAGGCTGGATACACCCAGATCTACACCCACCGTGGTCCCCCTGCGACTGACAGTGGGCCTCTGACCCCACCGGTCAGCGAGACAGAGAGGGAGCTCACCTCCGACGAGCAGATCTCGCCGGCGGTGAGGTCTCCGGCCACGGGGTGAGCACCATCGTGCTCCCCGCAGCGAGGCGCACCCAGCGGTACCCTCGGGTTGGCCGGAGGATGACCGGAACACCTCCGACGAGCATGCATGGTGGCACGGCGGCGCTGCTCGCCGTGGCCAGACCGCTCCGGTGCGGTAGAGGGCGCGCAAACGGCTCTCCGAGCTTCCTCACCACCCTACCGACCTAGCGCAACCAAAAACCAGCAAAAAGAGGCACAGAAACGCAAGATCCGTCGCGGCGGAGTAATCCGGCGAGCTCGGGGTAACTCCGGCGAGCGATTCACGGCGCTCGACGGACTCTCACCTCGGTAGAACGCTCGCACAAGCTTACCCTAACGATGGCGAAGGCGCTGGTGCTTCGGTGTCGAGGTTTGGTCACTGGAGTGGCCGGCGGTGAGCAGCGGAGCTGCTCCGGCGATGGCGCTGCGGCGGAGCTCTACGGCTCGGTCGCGCTCGCGAGCGGAGGGAGGAAGGAGAAGGCCGCGAGCGACAGAAGGGAGGGAATGGCCTGGGAGCCCGAGCCGGCGTCCCGACCAGGGGGGTTGGAGTCCGGCCGCGGCGCGCTCCTCGCCGGCGTACGGCTGCCACGTGGCCGACGCTGGCTGGGGCGAGGCGGGCGTCCGCGCGCGGGAGAGAGGGGGAGCGGGAGGCAGGCCGGGCCGCTCGCTGGGCCGAAAGGGAGGCGGGGTTGGCCCGGCAGCGCCTGCCCCTTTTCTATTTTTTTTTGAATTTCTTTTCTCCAAATCTCTTCTAAATTCATTTGGGCCAATTTAAAATCATTTTCACCTCTTGCTCCTAAAAGCAAAATTGTTCCAAAACAAAAACCCTACAACTTTGTTTTAATAAGCAAGACCAAAATGCAAATAGAATTTGAATTACAAATTAAAACTAGTTCTAGGTTTTTAAATAAATTCAATTTGGGAATTTTTGTATGAATTCCATTTCTCAAATTCTATAGCTTCAAAAATTACACAAAAATATTCTTAATTCTTCTTACACATAAATCAACCTAGTTTGAATATTTCACATTTTTAGAAGCAAGCATCATATTTTTAACATAATTAAAACACATGAAATAAAGCACATAAAATCATGTTTTGGGGATGAATGACATGCTCATGATTCTATGCTTGATGAGAATGCTCATGCATGTTGTGATAGGGCTAAATGCATGCTTAACACCTAGGGTGTTACAAGATCTTGAGAGTGATCTTGGAGGAGATGTGATGTTCTTCTTGGTGCCACTTGAGGAGTTGATTGGGGAGCATCAACATCTTGTGCTTGTGCCACCGCTTGCTCATGAGTGACTTGAGTGTCCTCATGGGCATCTCTCACATCCTTGTCTTCATCTTGTTGACCTTGTGAGGTGGATGGTGGCTCAATGGCTTGCACATCATCATCATCTTCTTTAGGCTTGATGTCTCCCACCGGCATGTTCTTCATGGCATCCCTCAATGGTTCACCACCTACATCATCAAGGTTATCACTTGCTCCTTGGGAGCCATTAGTTTCATCAAATTCAACATCAAATGTTTCTTCAACCATGTTTGTGGCATGGTTAAAGACCCTACATGCCTTGGACTTTGATGAATAGCCAACCAAGTAGCCAATGTCACATCTTCTTTGGAACTTTCCCAAGTGTTGGCGCTTCTTGTAGATGTAGCATTTGCATCCAAACACTCTAAAGAATGAGACATCGGGCTTCTTCCCATTGAGCAATTCATATGGTGTCTTCTCTAGGAACTTGTGGGGAAAGAGCCGGTTTGAAGCATAGCATGCGGTGTTGATTGCCTCGGCCCACATCTTCTCGGAAGTGTTGTACTCATCTAGCATTGTTCTTGCCAAGGTGATCAATGTCCGGTTCTTCCTTTCTACAACCCCATTTTGTTGTGGTGTGTATGTTGAGGAGAACTCATGCTTGATTCCCACTTCATCACAATATTCTTCAATGTTGGTGTTGTCAAACTCTTTGCCATTGTCACTTCTAATTTTCTTGATCTTCACATCAAATTGATTTTGAGCATTCTTTGCAAACTTCTTGAATATTGATGCAACTTCGGCCTTGTCTTGCAAGAAGAATGTCCAACTGTACCGGGAGAAATCATCAACTATGACCAAGCAATATTTGTTGCCTCCAAGACTAGCATATGTGGTTGGTCCAAACAAATCCATGTGAAGTAGCTCAAGCACTCTTGAAGTAGAGAGATAGGCTTTAGTTGGATGAGTGTTTGCAACTTGTTTGCCCGCTTGACATGCACTACAAAGTTTGTCCTTTTCAAATGTCACATCCTTCAAGCCTCTAATCAATTCTTTCTTCATCAACTTCTTGAGTGTGCCCATTCCAACATGTGCTAACCTTCTATGCCACAACCACCCAAGTGAAGTCTTGGTGAATAGGCAAGTCTTGACATCAACTTCATTTGATGAGAAATCAACTACATATAAGTTGTTGTATCGGAAGCCTTTGAATATCACTTCATTGTCATCTTCCTTGGTCACAATTACTTCCTTCTTCTTGAATAGGCATTCAAATCCAAGGTCACAAAGTTGCCCAACCGAGAGCAAGTTGAAACTCAAAGATTGCACATAGAGCACATTGGTGATGGAGTTGTCATTTGATATGGCAACCTTTCCTAATCTCTTGACCTTGCCTTTTGAATTGTCACCAAATGTGATCTTCTCTTGGTTGTCAACATCTTCATCAAGAGAGGTGAACATCCGGGGATCTCCGGTCATATATTGAGTGCAACCACTATCAATTACCCAATGTGATCCACCGGTCTTGTAGTTCACCTACACACAAGAGATCAAGCTTGAGATTTAGGGACCCACATTTGCTTAGGGCCCTTGACTTTCTCTACTAGTTGCTTTGGCACCCAAATCTTCTTTGGCCTTTGCTTGTTGGGCGGCCCCATGAAGCTAACCTTGACCTTGCCACTCTTGTCTTTCCTTACAATGTAGTGAGCATTGAAGGCAAATGGTCTTGCATGCTTGGGCAAGGGTGGTGGTAGTGGTGCCTTACACTCATGAGCAAAGTGTCCTTCTTGACCACACTCAAAGCATCTCTTTGGTTTTAGCTTGCTTGATTGATCATGAGTAGCTAGTGACTTGATGAGCTTTGTTTGATGTGCCTTGTAGCCAATTCCACTCTTGTCCATCTTCATGACGGTGTTCATGAAAAGCTCACTTTGAAGGTCCTTCCCCTTTGTGAACTTTGCTAACCCCATAGTTAGGTGTTCCTTCTCTTTCTTGAGCTTGTTGTTCTCTTGAGTTAGCTTCTTGATGATTGGGTCATTGTTGCTTGCTAACTCATCCAAGATGAATATCTCATCTTCTTCTTGCTTGTCATACATCAAACCAAGCTTGAGATATTGATTTTCTTCTTTGAGTAACTTGTTCTCGTATGCAAGTTTCTTGTCTTGATCAAGTGACTCAAACACAATGGTCTTGTGCTTGGCTTGGTCTTGCAACTCCTTTTTGAGCATGACAATTTCATCCTTGAGCTTGATAGTGTCCTCATAACTCTCGGCCACTACCACTTTCTTGCCCTTGCAACCAACACATTTGCTTGTACTCTCCACAAGTAGGTCATCACAAGATGTGGCTACATCAAGCTTAGCAACATTGTTAGTAGCAACATGTGTTTCATCAATTGTAAGTTCATAAGCAATCTCAAGGTTGTCATAGTTTGCCTTTAGAGTTGTTAGTTCTTCTTTCATTGCTCTATATCTAGTGATAAGCTCATCATGAACACTCTCAAGTTTATCATGTTTTTCTTTGAGCTCTTTTAGAGAGAGTTTGAGCTCCTTGAGCTTAGTGGTCATGATCTCATTTTGGTCTCTAAGCTCATCACTAGACTTAAGCTTTGCTAGAAGTGTGTCATTTTCAAGTTCAAGCTTTTCATTTTCACTTCTAGTCTTTCTTATGACTTTTGTGTATTTGTTTAGCAATTTTACAAGTTCATCATAAGAGGGTGATTCATATTCACTATCACTTTCACTACTCTCATCCTCACTTTGTACCTTTCGGTCACCTTTGGCCATAAGGCATAGGTGTGTAGAGGATGTAGACGGTGGTGAAGATGATGGTGATGGAGCATCGATGGCGATGGCGGCAACCTTCTCATCATCACTTTCATTGCCGGAGGAGTCACCACTTGAGCTCTCAATGTCGGTGAGCCAATCACCAACAATGTAAGCCTTGCCATTTTTCTTCTTGTAGTGCTCCTTCTTCTTGCCACCTTTCTTCTTGTATTGCTTCTTGTCATTCTCCTCATCATCACTTGAGTCATCTTGCTCTTTGTTCTTCTTCTTGTACTTGTCCTTCTTGGGCTTTGGACATTGATGAGCAAGATGACCAAGCTCACCACAATTGTAGCAATCCATCTCGGAGATGGGTTTCCTCTTGCTACTTGTGAAGAACTTCTTCTTGGAATCAAAGTTGACTCCATTCTTGTTGAGCTTCTTCAACATCTTGGTGGTTCTTCTCACCAAGAGGGCAATAGATGCATCATCATCACTTGAAGTTGATGACTCAACTTCAATCTTCTTGGCTTTGCCCTTGTGAGAAGCTTTGAGAGCCAAATCCTTCTTTTCTTTCTTAGCCGACGAGGAGCCATCTTGAGGATTCATGTGCATGTACATCTCATGAGCATTGATCTTCCCCAATATGGTTGTTGGTGTTGCGGTGGAAAGATCGCCTTGATGAAGCACGGTTACTATGTGCCCATATTTCTCAATGGGAAGCACACATAGTATCTTCCTTGCTACATCCACCGTACTCATTTGTGTAAGCCCAAGTCCATTTAGCTCCTCTACAATGACATTCAAGCGAGAATACATTTCATTAGCATTTTCTTTAGGAAGCATTTCAAATGTATTAAGCTTGTTCATCACTAGGTGATAGCGTTCCTCGTGTTCACTCTTTGTTCCCTCATGGAGCGCACAAAGTTCCTTCCAAAGTTCATTGGCGGTTTTGTGGCTCCGAACGCGGTTGAACACCTCTTTGCAAAGACCTCTAAAGATGTGGTTTTTGGCCTTCGCATTCCACTTCTCGTTTTCTTGCTATTGTGGAGTAAGAGCTGTGGCTCTTTCCGGAGGGGCAAACCCTTCGGTCGCGGCTTTTAGGCACTTTACATCGCATGCCTCAAGGTATGACTCCATCCGTATTTTCCAATACGGAAAGTCATTCCCATCGAACATGGGTGGCGGTCCATCCCCGTTAGACATCTTTCTCTAGGCGGTGAAGCCTAAATAATGAGCACTAGGCTCCGATACCAATTGAAAGGATCAAGATGCCCAAGATGGGGGGGGTGAATTGGGCTTCTCTAAAAATTTAAGCAACCTATAAGCTCCAAGTCAACCCCTTGTGCCCAGTGTGACTTAGAGAGCTACCGGATAAAAAGTTTTGCAACCTAAATATTTTCTAATCTCCAAAGTGGCGAAACTTCGGCGTGAGATTATTTCTTTTAGACAACTGGAAGAAGAATCTCTTGGCAAATCATGGGACTGCTTTATTAACCTTACTCTCACTGGCCCAAAGCTTTCTATTCCAGAAGAAGTTCTTCTAATTCACTTTTTGAGGGCCTTAGTAGGGAAAATAAGCAAACCTTGAATACAGCCTCTAGAGGATCCTTCTATCACCTACCTGCTAGTGAAGCTAGGGATTTAATTGATTCATTGAGTGGAAAGTTTCCTAGCATTTAATCCCTGAGAAAGAGAAAGAACCAGTTCCTAGACAAGAAGAAGAAGTTTCGATAGCCAGATCACAACCACTTCAATCCCAAACTTTAGCTATCGATCCTAAACCATCAATACCCCAAAATTCTCCAAGGGAGGAAGGAATTCCGACCTTAAATCTTTTAGATGCTGATGGTTTAGACTTCTGGTTCCATAAGAGACCTTCAAGCAGGGATAATTCAAATCCTTGCAATAATGGTTCTCTTAGAGAATGTCCTGGTTCCTGTTATGAAGAAGTCGAGGATGACATATCAAGTGAAGGAGAGCTAAACCATATAGAAGATTCTATCTGCTCACCTTCCATGTTCACAAATTCTAAATCCATCCTTGACCTTAGAGACCCCTCTTATCCCCTCACCTTTTAAGTCTCATGAGGATCCTAGCAATTCACGAAGACGACCAAACCGTAGGAGTCATGAAGACCATAAGGATGGCATCTCAAGTAATGTCATAGAAGAAGAGCTAAGCCATATAAAAAATTCTAACACCTCCCCTTTCCTGATCACAAGTTCTAAATGGCTAGAATGTGTAGAATGAATGGATAAGGAAGAAGCCTTAATGGATTCTGACTTTGGCTCAATTTCAAATGGTGAGTTCTTGACTCCCTTTGAAGATGAGATTCATCCAACTACAGAAGAGGACATAGGTGAGACCAATCCAGGAGAAACTCTGAACATTCAGATTGGAGACGAAGATAACATTAATGAGCATGGAATTTATTTCATAGCCACTTCGTTTACTCCATGCTCATATGCAACATCTTCCCAATCTATTGGTCTCTCCAACATCACCACATTTGAGATCTCCAACCCCCTCTTCCTTTCTATTTATAAAAACTTTAAAAGGGCGGTTGTCGATGCATATGTCTATAATAAATATTGCAGATCTCGTTGAGTTGATCTTGATATAGGTCAGCGTTGGAAGGGAAACCACTTCGCCGACATAAATTGATGGTTTCCCAAGGACAAGCTTAGTGTCCTAAAATAAGCACTGATCAGATCGTAACATAAGCTTTTAATTATTTACAACATTACCTTGTGTATTGAGCATATAAGGACAATTGTAAAAATATTCCTTTGAGGATTCTGGTCACTAACCTTTCCAGGATTGGAGCAAGAAGATTGGATGAGTGACAAGCACAAGGTATGTCCAACCAATCATCATACAACATTGAATTAAATTCAAACTTGAATTTTGCAAAATTCAAGCTTGGGGGAGTACTTTACATAAAAACATCCTTTGCCATATTGCCATGTTGGTTGTCCCTACCTTTGAGACATGCTCAATTTGTTAAATACTAATCACACTACTTCATCTCCACTTGAGTAGATCTCTATAAATGCTCTCATGCTACCTTTATTTGCTTTAGTATATGTCTAGGTTTGGAGTAGTTTCATTTATCTCTTAAATAAGCATGGTGCTTAGTTTAGGAATGATGATCTTACTTCCAACGGATTTTAAATTAAGCATGGTGCTTAGGTTAAAATGCCCTCCTAAATCAAATTAGACATGGTGTCTAGGTTGATTTTTGAGCCGATAGTATGCTATAGTAGATATTGGATATTTTGTTGGACTAACCCCTACAGGAAAACTTTCAATATCGACCTAGGAAGTCCTGAGATAAACTCACATTGGAGACAAAGAGAGAGACACATCAAGTTTAACAATTTACACAAGGAAGACATAGCTCATAAGAGATGATCCATGGAGGGTGCCACAAACACGATGCACAACCGCTAAGAAAGGAAAGCTTCCACAAGGTGATATTGTACCGTCACTCTTCAAGTAAGGTAACATCTTAAGATACTTGACTATCACTTTTATAAGCTTCTCCTTGGTTCTGGCGTTCACTGTTGACGGTTCTTAAGTATCAATTTTAATTATCAAATAAACAAGAGAAAGGACCAATATGCAACCCGCACATAGAGTTAGGGTTTGATCTGACAGAATTCCACGAGTTTTGTTGTTTATCTATTTCTGCAGGGGGTTATCAGGAAATAAGGAAGAAAGGCCCACATGTCAGGATTACATAGAGATATCAACGCACCGCGCAATTTCATATCATCTAGAAGACTCCAGAAGCCACGAGACCGAAGCGGAGGCGAAGCTGGGCCAGGCCCAGGGCGCCCGCCCTGGTAGCCTGGGCGCCCGCCCCCCTTCTGGAGCCAATTCAGGATTCCTTCGCTCGGGATATTCCACCGACCTATTGGATCAAGAAAAACATAGTACCACCTCGGCTATCGACCCAAAAACGCATAGAAGGGGAGGACTATATAAGCGAGGCCCCCCATGGCCCCTGGAAGACATGAAGAAATTATCATAGAGACTGAGGGGTGCCCTCGAAGGAAAACCTCTTCTCTAATTAATATTTCTTTTTAGGCTTAGCAATCAATGTAAGGTAGAAATAGATCTTCTAGTTTCTACTAGATTGAGAGATATAGAGTGGAGGTGTAGAGTGGAGGAAGCCCGGCCTGTCGGTGTCTACTCCAAGCTTGTACCTGCGGGATCAAGTTCTCCTAACCCGAAGCTTGCTCCTAGGATTCTTCAGTAATTCGACTTCTAAATTCTAGTAAGTTCTTGTTTTATTGTTATTATGGTTTATGAGTTTACTTTAATCTCTTCGCGTAGAGTTTAGAGTAATCATTGCTGGCGTAAACGTGGTGTTTAGGCTAGGGTACTCATAGATATTCCCTGACTAGCTGGACCGTGGTAGTAGTGAGGAACGTGACATTTCCGAGCTACCTTTGTAGATCACATCTCGTTAGCAGGAAGGATAGGGTTTATAGGTGCGGGTCGAACATCCTTTGTGGTGTCTAGATTCCATTAGCCTCCCCATTAGAACAGTAGATCATCCTTACCAAGGTTAGAAGGAGACTACGGTTGCAGTCTTCTCTATTTATCACTCACATCGAAAGACATTCTTTGTGCCTAAAGGTTAGTAGTAATAGACCGGTTAGTCAGATGCACTCTTTCTCCTAGTGGTAAAAAAATAAATACGATACTCTGGATAATTTCCCGGGTGAAATGCTCACCGATATCCATGCGTTTGCGGATCAATTCCTTATTGCGTTCCCAAATATCAACAAGCATTTCTGGCGCCGTTGCCGGGGAGAAAGACGGTTGCTGAGATAACCTATGTCTTGCTATTAGCTTGTATCTATACTTTTATCTTTTTCTTATCTTTTATATTCTTTATTTATTTTTCTTTATTCTTACCTTATGGAAAACCAAAATTCTAAATCGATCCATGAGTCTGCAATCCCTTTAGCAACTGACCTTTTACCATGGGAATCATCACAGCCTATCCAAACACCCCAGTATAAGTTAAGTTCTAGGTTGATTGCCATGATTCAAAACCTATCTTTTTCAGGAAAGGAAGACGAAAACCCTTACCTTCATATTAGAGAGTTTGAGCAAACATGTGATTGTCTTCGCATTGAAGGCATTTCTGATAAGACTTTACGTTGGAAGCTTTTTCCTTTTTCTCTAAGGGGAGAAGCTAGACAATGGTACAGTCAGAAGGTAAGTCAACAACAAGGTGAATGGGGAGTCTTACGAGCCAACTTTTGTCTAGATTTCTATTCCCTTGACCGTATAGCCGACCTTAGACTCGAAGTTCTATCTTTTAAACAAAAAGATAATGAAACTTTGGGAAAATCCTGGAAACGTTTTTCTGATCTTTTAGAATCTGGTCCAAACCTTAATCTTGAAGACCCTGTTCTTTTATTTCACTTTTTTCGAGGTCTTCATAAAAATCACAAACAAATGCTACACACAATGTCTAGAGGTTCTTTCTTTCGCATCCCTGCTGATGAAGCTAGAGTGATCCTAGATAGAATCCTAGAAGCTGAGATGGATAATACCCTTCATGATGAAACCTACGAAGCCGAAGTAGACACTCTGCCAAATTCTTCTACTTTAGCTATCCCAAGTTCTGAGCCACAAGAGGAAGAAATTCCACTACCGGACTTCATGCTGGATATAGAATCCGATCTTTTTGCCGATTTTGGAAATATTTCAAACTACCATTCTATTGACAAACCCCAAAACGGCCAGTTTAGCATTTATTTACCAAGTGAATATCAATTGAGAGAGCTTATCTCAGTAATGAGTAGCGAATGGTTGGAGGAATCAGAGCTTTCCTCTGATGTGATCCGTTTGGACACACCCTCTATAACTATACGCTGTGCTTATAATTCTGATCGATTTAATGCTCTCTATAATCCTGTTGTGGGGGATCAACATCATGTCTGAATCTTTTCCACTTAAACTATTTAAAAATCTTGTCTTAACCCCCACAACAAAGGTCATAAAGGAATCTTCGGGACGATTAGTCCCCAGTCTTGGAATTATTAATGTCCTACCTCTTACGGTAGAAGGCTCCATGGTTCATTTGAACTTCTATATCTTTGATACATGGGACTTCGACTTATTGATAGGACAACCTTTTAGAAGACTCCTTTATGAAGGTCATACTGGAAAGCTACACATTTCTTTTGGAAAAACTTTTCAATTCCCAATGATAATTTCACACTCCTTAAATAATAAGGCCGAGTCATATCTTTTGCCTGATCCTATGGAGGAGGTAAAGGCTGCATCTCTAGAGCTTTTAGATGAACCAGACTTAGAAGACGAAACTCCTTTCTTCACAGAAGAAGAAGACGAACCTTCCGAGCTTGAACCCTTAGATGAGTTTGCAGAAACACCTAGACCCCCTATAGAGCTTAAAACTTTACCACCCGGTCTTACCTATGCTTTCCTAAACAATAATCCGGAGTTCCCTGTGATCATTAGCGATAAACTCACTCAGGATCAAACTCTGCGATTAATGACCATTCTTGAGAAACATCACTCAGTTTTTGGCTACTCACTTCAAGATCTTACAGGAATCAGTCCTATGATTTGTACCCATCGTATTCCAACAGATCCTTCTGTTACACCCTCTCGAGAACCCCAACGTAGACTTAACAACACTATGAGAGAGGTAGTTAAAAAGGAAGTTATAAAGCTGCTGCATGCAGGGATTATATATCCTGTGCCGCACAGTGAGTGGGTAAGCCCAGTACAAGTTGTGCCTAAAAAGGGAGGCATGACAGTTATTATGAATGAAAAGAATGAGCTAATTCCGCAACGCACCGTCACAGGATGGCGGATGTGCATAGTCTATAGAAAATTAAACAAAGCCACGAGGAAGGATCACTTTCCTTTACCTTTCATAGATGAGATGTTAGAGCGGTTAGCAAACCATTCATTCTTTTGTTTCTTAGATGGATATTCAGGATATCACCAAATCCCGATCCATCCTGATGATCAAAGCAAAACCACTTTTACATGCCCATATGGAACTTATGCTTACCGTAGAATGTCTTTTGGGTTATGTAATGCACCAGCTTCTTTTCAAAGATGCATGATGTCTATATTTTCTGATATGATTGAAGAGATTATGGAAGTTTTCATGGATGATTTCTCTGTTTATGGAAAAACTTATGATAGTTGTCTTGAAAACTTAGACAAGGTTTTGCAAAGATGCGAAGAAAAGCACTTAATCCTTAATTGGGAAAAATGTCATTTTATGGTTAGAGAAGGAATAGTGTTAGGACACTTAGTGTCTGAAAGAGGTATTGAGGTAGACAAAGCTAAAATTGAAGTAATTGAACAGCTACCTCCACCTGTGAATATAAAAGGAATTCAAAGCTTTCTTGGCCATGCTGGTTTTTATCGTAGATTCATAAAAGATTTTTCATTTATTGCTAGACCACTTACTCTTTTGCTAGCCAAGGATGCTCCTTTTGAATTTGATGATGCATGTTTAACATCTTTTAATTTATTAAAGAAAGCACTCATCTCTGCACCAATCATTCAACCCCCTGATTGGTCATTACCTTTTGAAATTATGTGTGATGCTAGTGATTATGCTGTAGGGGCAGTATTAGGACAAACTAAAGATAAGAAGCATCATGCAATTGCTTATGCCAGTAAAACTTTGACAGGAGCTCAACTTAATTATGCAACCACTGAAAAAGAGCTTCTGGCTGTTGTCTTTGCCATTGATAAATTTAGATCTTATTTAGTTGGAGCTAAAATAATTGTTTACACTGATCATGCTGCATTAAAATATTTGCTCACTAAAAAAGATGCTAAACCTCGCCTGATTAGATGGATCTTATTACTCCAAGAATTTGACCTAGAAATAAAAGATAAAAAAGGAGTAGAAAATTCTGTTGCTGATCACTTGTCTAGAATGTATTTTAAGAGTCCACAGGAAACCCCTATCAATGATTCACTCCGAGACGACATGCTCTACGGGATTAACAGGTCTGACCCCTGGTATGCAGATATTGTTAATTTTATGGTTTCAGGGTATGTACCACCAGGAGCAAACAAAAAGAAGCTTACTCAAGAAAGTCGTTCACATATATGGGATGAGCCATACCTCTTCCGAGTATGCTCTGATGGCTTACTCAGGAGATGTGTGACCACTGAGGAAGGATGGAAGATCATCGACAGATGTCATTCATCACCATATGGAGGTCATTATGGAGCATTCCGTACACATTCAAAGATCTGGCAGTGTGGATTCTATTGGCCTACAATGTATGAAGACACGAAGCAATATATTAGAAGATGTGGGCCATGTCAAAGACACGGAAACATAAATACAAGGGATGCAATGCCACTCACCAACAACCTTCAGATTGAGCTCTTTGATGTCTGGGGAATAGACTACATGGGTCCATTTCCTCCATCAAAGAAGTGCGAGTACATCTTGGTGGCAGTTGACTATGTCTCCAAGTGGGTAGAGGCATTACCTTGCAAGCATGCCGACAACGTCTGTTCAAAGAGGATGTTTGAAGAAATTATATTTCCAAGATTTGGAGTTCCCAGAGTAGTGATAAGTGATGGAGGAGCACACTTCATCGACAAACGCTTCAAGCAATACCTATCAAGACATGGAATCCGTCACAACGTCGCTACCCCCTATCATCCTCAGACAAGTGGCCAAGCAGAGACTTCCAACAAACAAATCAAGAATATTCTTTAGAAGACAGTAAATGAAATGGGAACGGCGTGGAAAGACAAGTTACCCGATGCACTCTGGGCATACCGGACAACATACAAGACCCCAATTGGAATGTCTCCATACCAATTGGTGTACGGGAAGACTTGCCATCTACCTGTTGAACTAGAATTCAAAGCACACTGGGCCATAAAGAGATGGAATATGGACCTAGATGTTGCTGGAGATTATAGAAGAATGCAATTATCAGAATTGGAAGAATGGCGAGAGAAGGCATATCACAATTCAAAGATCTACAAAGAAAGAGTCAAGAGGTGGCATGACAAGAGAATCAAGAAGAAGGAGTTCACACCCGGAGATAAGGTATTACTTTTTAATTCCAGGGTGAAGCTTTTCGGGCATGGAAAACTCTGGAGCAAATGGGAAGGACCATTCAAGGTAATCAATTCATCATCCCACGGAGCTATAACACTTCAAAATAACGAAGGTACGTTATTCAAGGTAAATGGTCAACGTCTTAAATTATTTTTAGAGCCCAATGAGGAATTTGAAGAAATAGACGTAGTCCATTTTTACCTTCCCATAGAGAATCAGAGCCCGACACTTTTGGTCTGATGGTTTTGGGGTCATATATATATTTTTCTAAATAATTTCGCATCTAGAAACACGCTCGGAGAAGTGGGCCCACAGAGGGGCCAGAGAGAGGGCGGGCGCCCAGGTCAAGTGGGCGGGCGCCCTGCCCCTGTTCCCCCTCGGTCCCGACTTTCTCTGTTATGGAAAATGCACTTATGGTAATTCGAATAATCCCTCGGACGGAAAGTTTCCCACGCAAGTCGACCGGAGCAACCCGAACAACCCATAGAGGCATCCTTTTGACCCCTATATAAACAGACCCCTGACCTCAGTTTTCAAACACCAAGCCACCAAGCTTTCTCTCCTTCAATTAGAGCTTGATTAGCTCTCTTTCAATTAAAATTTTATTAGTTCCTTGCTACTCCAATGGCCGAGAAATACCACGATGATTGGGAAGTCGTCCCCTTCAACCTCAACATGGAGCCAGTGGAAGACCCCGATGCCCGTGCTCTCGTCCCGGCCAACACAGAGCGTCAGCTAGAAGCCATGCCATTACGTCAACGCAGCTCCGCCCAATCTTATCATGCTCAACCAGTTCTCACCGCACCACCACAACCCCTACTCCTCAAAGGATCATCATCCAAGACGAAGACCACTATCACGGTGCCAATCGGCACAAGAGTCCTTCCACCTAGACCCAATGAGAGGGTCGTTGGAGTCAAGACCAACCGAAGCGGTGAGATCAGCAGCGTTCGCTACACTATGGAGGAGGAAAGGCCTTACTTTGAAGGGATTAGAGCAGCCAAAGTCCGTTTCATCCCTCCAAAGGCAGCCCCAAAGCACTCTCTCAATGCTTTTGAGACACCTCCCAAGCGTCGCAAGACTATAATGGATATTGATGAGAAAGTTCGCAGGCTAGATAGAGTTATCATAGACCTCCAGTCCTCGATTAATTCCCTCACTAGGCAGCTCTCTAACCACAACACCGTTATACTAGGCCTTAGGCAGGATCTTGCCAGTGCCAACAGGAAGATCAAGGAATTAGAGCGCCGCTAAGTTATCTAGATTAGACCTTGAGGCAATGCATCTTAGTTATCTATCTTTAAATTCGGTTTAAGTTTGCTATTATAAGTTTGCTATCAGTCTTTTGTAATAAATGCCTCAAGATCAATAAAGAGTATTATTATTATTATTATTATGTCTTGTGTGTCTCTACTTTATTTTTGTGCAAGAAAGCAGAAAACAAGTATGGGGGAGATCCCTCGACATGCTAAACACACTCCGACTACACCACTCCTCAATTCAGGTACACACTTTGCACACTTTACTTCATACATACATTTATTCCGGATTATGCAGATTACTATTCCCGACATGATAAATTAAAAAAAAAGATTAAAATATTTCTAATCATGATTAATCTCAATCTGTGATATTTCCTGAAAACTTGCAATTATTATAAAATCATTTTAAAACCCTGTGTTACTTAAGTCAATATGGAATATGTGATGGTAGAGTATGAGTTTCTTATTCTTGATATCATTGTTGCTTGGAGAATTTATTTCAAAATATTCAAATTTCTAGCTACCATCCTCAGTGTTTTATATGCCTGATAAGACTGAAAATATTAATTATGATTATAAAAGCTATCTGCTCTGTATTGAGTTTGTTCAGAATGAGTTAGACCCTTGTTGAGAGATTTATCATGCTCCCAAGATCAAGACACTATTTCAGTAAGATTCACTCTTCCGAAGTATTATTGCATTAGAGGCATGGGCTATGCAAAAATAGAAGATATTTCGAGGAAATAAAAAGGAGCAAGTGCTCGACAACCTCGCAGAAAAAAATGGACAAGTGTCCGGCAGTAGAATTAGGGGTACCTCGGTATCCACTTAAAAAAAAAGAGAGAGAGAAAAAAGAGAAAAAAAATGATAGCCCATGGTCCCTCTAATAAGCAATATGCCAGCAAGAGTTGACAAAGTTTTTAAAGTCTTTGATCTAAGAGTATGACATTCCCCTCCTCGGATCCCGTTTTGATCAGGCAATAAATGCAAAGTGAGTATGCTTAAGAATTTTTGCAAAATAAAACAACCTCAGTGAGATATATATACAAAAGATAATGAGTGATCTGAGAGAACCTATGAGGATAAAAAGGTATGCTAACTTTCTTTCAAAAATATACAAAAACTCCAAGTGACAGGATTGAGAAGAAAGGATCTTTACTCTTAACCATATACTTCCATGACTATGGTACACAGTGGAATTTTTGACACCCTGCAATTATAAAGAGAATGTTTTAAATGTTTACCCCAGATATTATTCTCAACCTTCCTTTTCTCGAGGACGAGTAAAAGCCTAAGTATGGGGGTATTTGTTGACGGTTCTTAAGTATCAATTTTAATTATCAAATAAACAAGAGAAAGGACCAATATGCAACCAGCACATAGAGTTAGGGTTTGATCTGACAGAATTCCACGAGTTTTGTTGTTTATCTATTTCTGCAGGGGGTTATCAGGAAATAAGGAAGAAAGGCCCACATGTCAGGATTACATAGAGATATCAACGCACCGCGCAATTTCACATCATCTAGAAGACTCCAGAAGCCACGAGACCGAAGCGGAGGCGAAGCTGGGCCAGGCCCAGGGCGCCCGCCCTGGTAGCCTGGGCGCCCGCCCCCCTTCTGGAGCCAATTCAGGACTCCTTCGCTCGGGATATTCCACCGACCTATTGGATCAAGAAAAACATAGTACCACCTCGGCTATCGACCCAAAAACGCATAGAAGGGGAGGACTATATAAGCGAGGCCCCCCTGGCCCCTGGAAGACATGAAGAAATTATCATAGAGACTGAGGGGTGCCCTCGAAGGAAAACCTCTTCTCTAATTAATATTTCTTTTTAGGCTTAGCAATCAATGTAAGGTAGAAATAGATCTTCTAGTTTCTACTAGATTGAGAGATATAGAGTGGAGGTGTAGAGTGGAGGAAGCCCGGCCTGTCGGTGTCTACTCCAAGCTTGTACATGCGGGATCAAGTTCTCCTAACCCGAAGCTTGCTCCTAGGATTCTTCAGTAATTCGACTTCTAAATTCTAGTAAGTTCTTGTTTTATTGTTCTTATGGTTTATGAGTTTACTTTAATCTCTTCGCGTAGAGTTTAGAGTAATCATTGCTGGCGTAAACATGGTGTTTAGGCTGGGGTACTCATAGATATTCCCTGACTAGCTGGACCGTGGTAGTAGTGAGGAACGTGACATTTCCGAGCTACCTTTGTAGATCACATCTCGTTAGCAGGAAGGATAGGGTTTATAGGTGCGGGTCGAACATCCTTTGTGGTGTCTAGATTCCGTTAGCCTCCCCATTAGAACAGTAGATCATCCTTACCAAGGTTAGAAGGAGACTACGGTTGCAGTCTTCTCTATTTATCACTCACATCGAAAGACATTCTTTGTGCCTAAAGGTTAGTAGTAATAGACCGGTTAGTCAGATGCACTCTTTCTCCTAGTGGTAAAAAAATAAATACGATACTCTGGATAATTTCCCGGGTGAAATGCTCACCGATATCCGTGCGCTTGCGGATCAATTCCTTATTGCGTTCCCAAATATCAACATTCACATAAAGAGACAAACATGTATGATTTATAACTCTAAATTAACCAACCCAACTGATTCAACATGTTTAGTCCTTTAATCTTTGTTCCTAGTACTACCACCATGATCCCGCACTCCTAATCATATGAGCTAAAATGTTGCACATTCAATCTTTGTGAAGATATAAAGAAAAAGACATATACATAGATAGATTATCTTTCCATAAGGTTGAGCGATCTAATCTGACAAATGTTTTAAATGCTACACTCATGAACTTATCACCCATCAACTTTGTCTTGCTCCCTATGCTTGAGGATAGAGAAGAATAAATATACTTTTTGTTTTGTTGGTGTTTTCCACCAACATGACCCATGCACTTGATCTCTGCCTTGCCTCTATGAGTAGGACACATTTTGAGAAACATGGAGGATTTTTCAATTTCCACACGGACCAGGATCTACGAGCACAAACACAATGAGCAAGATACTGCCAACGCCGCACTTCGAACTGCTGGGCAAACGAAGAACATGGGTGACACCGTATCAAGATGTGCAGACGTCAAGGTCCACACCTGAATCAAATAACGCACCTAAATAACGAATACGGTGAGAAGTCTTGTTTAGAAGACTTAAAACATTGAACCCTCGCCGAAAGGTAAAATCGGTAGTTATCTATATTTATCCTTTCTACATTCCCTTTTTCCTTAAACTATTTACTTTCTTTAAATAGCTTATTAGTTAATCATGCTATCTTGAAAAGAAATCAAAAATATTAAAAATAGTAAGCCCCATGTGAGTATGCTCGTGGCATAAAACCTATAAGTACATTCACTATGGTGGCGTAAAAATAAAATAAATATATTCCTGTCCTATAGAAATGAAAATATAAAAATAAATTTATGATCCTACCAAAGAGAGTAATATTTATTAGAGGAAGCTCAACATGATAAAAGCAAAGAGATTTTATGCTAACACTTAACCAGTTCGACAAAGCTTTGTTGTCTATTTGAGCTCCACAGAATTCAAGGATCAATGAAGACTAGCAGACGGAGGGCATCCTAATCGCTGTCAGGGTGCTGCCGATATTCAAATACACCTCCGCCACCTGCTAGCTACATCAAAAGAAACTACGTCAAAATCCAGCTTGGGGGAGAGCACCCCCATTTATCTAGCTAAGTGTTTATATTCGTGTTTATACTTTCCTCAAACAATAAAAAGATGCATAATCATAAAAACCCAAATAAAGATTTTATGCTTATATATATATATATATCTTTGCTTAGTTTGCTAAATAAATAAAAAAATAAATAAAGTTTGCTATGAACCCTCATGATAAGCTCTCACATGGAAATGATGAATAGTTGCTCTGCCATGACTAGTTCTCAAAATTGAATTTTCTCTCGAGTTTAGGCATGACTGTTATGAATTAAGATTTGCTCTAAACCTGAACTTGTGGGAAGAGTACTTGATCTAAAGTCTAAGTCATTAACGGATATGATATAGGAAGGTTGAGCTGCTATTTATCTATTCCTAGAGATGCTAGAATTCTGGAGAATTTTATCTTTGAAAATCTTTAAAATGTTGCATGATGAGTTCCTGTATGATGAGAGTTTAAAATCCTACCACAGCCATATATATACATGCTTATTAGACTATGAACCATACATTTACTTTTTACTGCTTATGAGCATTGAGTGTGGTCAAGCTATGTAGACCCTTAGGAGCTTGTCATGCGGTTAAAATCAAGATTCACTTGCACGTTCACTCATACATGCTGCTTCTACTCCAGAAGTATGCATCCACATACATCCACTCATTTCCATCTGCAGATTCACCCAAAAATATTCTACTCCTATCCGGGAGAGAATAGCCAAAAACATTATTCTATCCCTGTTATTCCCCGTGAAATAAATGCTCAAGATATTTTGTTTACTACCACTTGCTACATTATTCCAGGAGGGTGAGTGCTCTGAAAAAAAAGTGAAAATGAGGAAATAAAAAGGGGCAAGTGCTCGGAACCTCGAAGAAAAGAAAAAGTGAGACGAGAGGTAAAAATGGACAAGTGTCCGACAGTAGAATTAGGGGTACGAGATACCCACCTGAGAGAAAAGAAAAAGAAAATATGGAGCATCTCATTCCCCTCAAAAAGCTTCAAAGTGCAAGAAAGGTATGTATCCCCTCAAAAGATCAAAAGTAGAATTAGACTTTCACCATTGTTTTCACCATTATCACCATAATCACCATACACCATTCATTCGCCACACATGCACATCTTGATTTGACTTATTGACTTGTTTCTCTGGATCCATGGTTTGAGTATGCAATAAATGTGTTGTAAGTATGTATTAGCTCTCTCCCACCTATGAGCTCGAGATTTTAAAACCTTATTAGAGTAGGGTGAGAGAGAAGGCAATGTTACTATGCCTCATACCAAAAATACCACACACTTTGAGAGAAGGCATATATCATCATTTCCTTGGTAAGAATCTAGAAATACCACAAAAGAGAGAATTGAGAGAGTCATACAAGGAATGTTTGAGTTTTATTTGAAAATCTGCAAAAACTCCAGAGCTATAGTTGATCAAGAACAAGAGACATGGCGTTTGACTTGACCATTCTATCTTTTAACAACTAAAGACACAAGTGACGATTACAAGCCCCATGGTGGAAGGTAATATGAGTAAGTTTAAATCTTAACAGTTTACCCTAACCTAGAGATGAGATCTTGTTTGAATGCATGTGTACCTTTAAGGCATGAAACCACTGCAGAAACTCTTGAGTCCATCCTTGCTCAGGGACGAGCAAGAGGTAAGCTTGGGGGAGTTGTTGACTGTCCTTAAGTACCAAATATAATCATCAAATACATAAAGAAAAGGATCCAAATGCAACCAACACCCAAACTTAGGGTTTTATCTGACAGAATTCCACAAGTTTTGGTGTTTGTCTATTTCTGCAGGGGTTATCAGGAAATATGGAGGAAAGGCCCACATGTCGGGTTTACATAGAGATATTAATGTGCCGCGAAATTTTCTATCATCTAGAAGACTCTAGAAGCCACTAGAACGAATGGGAAGCCGAGCGGGCTCGGGGACAGGGCGCCCGCCCTACTTTTTCCACCAATCAGGCTCCGCTTCGAGGATTATGCTCCACCGCCTTTGAGGATCAAGGAAAATCATGCAATTAAGGTCGGTTTGATCCGACGGCCCACATTCATTTGGAGGGGCTATATAAGCAGGCCCCCTGGCCCCTGGAGGAGGCACCCCTTCATCCTTATTCATTATTCATAGACAGAGCAAAAGCTAGGGTTTGGAGATGAGAGCTCTCCTCTCATCTCTAAACTAGAGTAGATCTAGATACTAGCGAGATGGAGAGCGAGGGAGGATTGGAGGAGAGGACGGCCTGTCAGTTCTTCCTCCGGTTGTACATCACCATGATCAAGCTCTAATGAAGCTTGCTCATGGAATGACTCTGGTAATCTACTTCTTATTTCATTATGCAATTACTATCCACGTATGTTCTGGTTCACAACTCTTTTGAGTACTTTTAATCTATAGCACCCTATAGGTTAGAGTTGTAGTATAGGTGTAAGCGTGGTGCTTAGACCTACATTACTTGTGGATATCCCCTGTCTAGCCGGATCGTGTGGTAGGCCGCGTGGGTGACAGCTACGTTGGTCCACTGTAGTCCACCTCCCGTTAGCAGGATTGGTAGGGTTTATCGGCCTATGGATAAGCATCCTTTGTGGTGCATTCTTATCACATGGTTTGTCCTAGACATAGACATACCCCTTTGAAGTAGAGAAACCATAGTTATCCTCTCTGTTCTCCTACCATCGCCCATATACTAGATTGCTCTACTCTCTATTCCCATATTATCACCCATTGTTATCTTACGTTTAATATTGTTCTTATTCAGTTCTACCATCTTTCCTATTTACACCTACCTATCTATCTAGGTTAAGTTAGAGCGTAGATCAGTTCTCCCGTTTCCCTGTGGATACGATAAAACCTTTAACCGGGTAAAAGCTACAATGGTATCCGTGCGCTTGCGGATTTATCTGTGTGCGTATAAATACCATAGTACACTCTAGTGTCATGCTGGGGATGACAACCTAGTATTCAAGTGGTGTTAGCAAGTGTCAATACCCAATGCAATGTTGCTTCTCAGCTCTCTCATTTGGTGCCTGCATATATACATACAAATCTTAAGTGTGTAAGGATTATATACATATAATTAAGGAAGGTAGAAGTTTAATAAAAAAGAAAGAAATACTTACAGACAAAAGTAGCTAATGAGAGATTTGTCGAGAGCGTCGAGGTGACATAATTGGTGCAATTCTTCTAACTAGACGTATATGAGGTCATCTCCACAGAAGTAGTGATGTTGTCGAATACGAACAGAAATCCAATTATCTCCCCTTTTAGACGCCTCCATGCACCACTTGTTTATTGCAAACATTTATGTGCTGAGCTCATGTAAATGTTGACGGTTCATTAGACTCCTGCCCGGTTCATATCTTGCCCTCCATTGATCAACTACCTCAGCCTTTACAAAAGTGTGACATCCAGCAGTGGCAGCAATGTCTTCAATATTTAGACCACTCTGTCCAAAGTCTTTTCAAAAGTGTGACATCCAGCAGTGGCAACAAGATTAAAGATTGTTTTGGCATCAAGTCCTCATTTGAGCCGTACTAATTTGGCACAATCAACGGGGGCATCGGTTTTGATACTTCCCCGAGCTGTGGAACCCCCTTTCCTACTCTCTTTCTAGGCTGTGCAGACTTGACCAGAGAGTGCTCATAGTCCAAAAGTGTTGGCTTTTTCTGAGCTTCCCACTGCTTCTTTTGGTGATCTGCCACCTTCTTCCTCAGTTCCTCTGGCTTTACATAGAAGTACGGCTTTTCTAGGTTCTACCGCTCTTTCGCTTCCTGGTTCAATTTAGCGAACCATTGTTTCACCTCAACTTTGGACGTAGCAATTACCTCCTCTTCACTCTTTTCATAAGGTAATTTCTCTGGTGTCTTAGCTTTTTTTGCTAAGGAAGCATTCTTTGGAGCTGGGACCGATGACTTCGGTCATTCTGGAGTAGACCGCTTCTGCCTGCCTCGCTTTGGAGGCGATGGAACCGACCGTGTATGTCACAGAACCGACCAAATTATAAGAGATCAAGTGTATAAACGATCGTGCTGACTACCAAGTTTTCAAACTTAAGCCCATATAATCCCGATAGTCAACTGAAACCACGAAGTGTTTCAAACCAACTTCGCAACGAACCAAGATCGTAATAGTTCAACACAACACATCGATTGTTACATAGTTCATTCACTATTAATGAAGTGACACCACATTGGAGTTTACTTAAATTATTACAACACAAGTTCAAGTAGTGGAAGCAACATAGTTTTTGCACACACATCACTGGTTCTTGTTACAGCTAGGGTTTCAACACATTGTTAGCGGTTCTTAATAACATATTTACCCCACCAACATAGTCCATGCAAAGGAAGAAAAGCATGTATTTTACTCACATATACTTATTAAATGCTTAACAAGTTCCACATGTAGTGCAAGTTGTGTTTTGCAGATCATATACAGGCATACAGGTGGAAAGCAAATAAAAAGGCGCAATCTGACACGTCAAAAATGCACAAATAAACAAGTACCCAAAAGCCCAATATAGAAGTGCATCAATTTGCAGGTGGATCTGGACTCAGGGGCCCGAGAGGAAGGCAACGGGCTTCGGGCCGGGGCCAGCGGGGCCCACCAGGGGGTGGCCGCCCCCTAGGGTCGGCCGACCCTGACCCAGCCCATCTCGGCACCGCCTTTCGCAGAGGCGGTGCAGAGCCTATCCTCCCGCAGTCCCCGCGTGCAAATTGCAGTTTACACCCTGGGGAACCGACCTTCCCCACCTATTTAAGAAGGGGGAGAGGGAGGCTCCATTCAACTGATCACATTCACAATCAACACTCCACCTTCAAGGCACTTGGGCACTACCTCTTCTTAGTTTTTCCTTTTAGCTTTTAGAGAGAGAGTTGGGTGAGCTATCAAGGAGGGCTTGGCTCCTTGGAGAGAAACTTGGGTATGAATAAAGAATATCTTTACTCCAAGTCCATACCTTATCATGTCCGATATAGTTCTTCGTATGAACTAGATTATAGTTCTTATGCTATGGTATATGACATAGATCATAGGCCCTGTTTTATGATGCTAGCATATGAACTAGAATATAGTCCTCGTGAAAATGATATGACATACATTTTAGTATATATTTCTTATAGTATAATGCTACACTAGGGCTAGTAGTGTATTATATGAACTAGTGCTAAGTGTATGTTGTATTATTCTCACTTAGGACTTTAGTCTAATTGCTTCATGTTAATTAATTGCCTAGAAATAGCTTTGTGTGAAGATGGGGGTTTATCATGCTCTTTTGAGTAGTCTCAGGCTTCTTACCTGTCGATCCGTAGGGTCGGGGACCCAGGGGAGTCCGAGTAGGTTCTTTGCATGTAAGCATGGTGCTTGGGTGTAAAGGCCGGGTAAATGCATTGTCCTAGTCCACGGTTGAGGGGATGGCGGCAGGTGGTGACAGCCCTGTCCGTCCTTGGCATTCCCCCACGTTCGGCTAGGGTGTAGGAGTCTAAATAGTTGTGGAGGTTGCTGGCAGACCAGTACTCGTGTAACCTCCCAAACCTCTAAACATAGGACTAGATCTAAGTAGTATAATTACATGATTAACTTGTTCTATGACATGATCTGTATCTAGGACCACACCTGCTCCAATAGGTTGTTTGTTTATTCTTTGATTCAATTCATTCTTTTAGTCTCTTTTTATTCCTTAGCCCATATGCCATGCCTAGATTGTGATGGATCACTATTCTACATATAAATGTTTATCACCTGCTATGACCTTTGATTCCATTGTTGCTATCATAATTACTTTGATCTATGCTTATCTTAGAATCCTTAACATATTAAGCCTTCCTTAGAGCGAACCTATAAATACGACACTCGGTAAATCCCCGGGTTGAAATGCTACACGATAATTCCCGTCCGCTTGCGGTACTTAAACTCCAAACCTAAGGAACTATCACCCTGATATATACTTAACACTGTTACTAGGCATGCGCCGAGCTAGTGACTTGTTAAGGAATACCAACATGGCAATTCTAGTGCCACTACCATGATTAAGAACTGGAACCCTACCCTAACGGTAATAAGGCGCCATTATCGGGAAGGTAGATCTAGCTTCCTATTCAAGGTGGTGATACTACGGATCTGCCAATATAACACTGCCAATGTCATTATCATGAGTAGAGCAGAACCCTATTCTAGGTAGCGATGCTAAGAAACGCTAACAAGCATTTCTGGCACCGTTGCTTAGGATAGATTTATACTCTAATCTTGGTGATTGCATTAGTAAGTGTTATCATGACATTTCTTACATCGTTGCTGAGGATGGATTAAACCCTGTTCTTAGTTATGACGTTAAGAAATGCCAACAAGCATTTCTGGCGCCGTTGCCGGGGAAGGCTAATATGAAAATGATTCTAGATAAATATAATCAAGTAATTTGATGTGCGTAATGAGTCAATTGTTATGCAGGCTAACTCTGCCTGTTTTCTCCCTATTGTGGATGAAACAGGAGTTATAGTGTATGCCTGGTTTCTCTTTGCCAGAAAACTACATCTCCGATCCCGAGGAACTCCTAAGGACTAGACGGTCTCGAACCGTTTCGTCTTCTGCTACTCCACCGACAAGTGAACCAGCCGGTACCGCACCAACCCTGAACGAACTCATGGCCGCCAAGAAGACACTCCGCGAGTTCTCCGTGCCCGCTGTCACCAACGTGGCCACTAGCCCCGCTGTTGTCACGGCCGGCAAGAACTTCGAGCTACGCACCGGCCTGATCACCATGGTGCAGGCGAGCCCATTCTGTGGCTTGCCAAGCGAGGATGCGAATGCACACCTTCAACACTTCCTAGAGCTATGTGACACGATTGTCATTAAGGACATCACTCCTGATGTCATTCGGCTCCGCCTCTTTCCTTTCTCCCTCGTGGGGAAGGCAAAGAGGTGGTTCTATCAAGATAAGGAAGTTGTCACCACGTGGGCAAAATGCTCCGCGGCATTCCTCGCCAAGTTCTTCCCCATAAGCAAAACCAATGCTTTGAGGGGAAGGATTGCTAGTTTTCAACAAAATGCCAGCGAAACAATCGCTGAAGCATGGGAGTGGCTACAAGAGTACATCCTAAGCTGCCCCCATCACGGCATGGAGAACTGGATGGTGCTCCAGAACTTCTACAATGGGCTCACGCCCATGTCGAAGGGACACCTAGACGCCGCCGCTGGAGGCGCGATCCTATCACTTACCACCGCCGGGGCCAAGGCCCTAATCGAGAAGATGGTAGAACACCAGAGCTGGGGGGAGGATAGAACTCAACCACCAGCTGCCAAAACATAAAAAGGCATGCATACCGTGAAGGAGACGGATATGCTTGCCGCAAAAATAGATTTATTGATGAAGCAACTCACCGAGAGGAACCAAGAGAACCCCTTGAACTTGGTGAAGGCCATAGACTGGCACATGACGTGCGAGGTCTGTGGAGAAGTTGGCCATTCGGGGAATGATTGCCCCGAAACCCGTGAAGACACTACCTACATCAACAACGGGTTCCGCCATCAAGGAGGCGCCAACCAAGGTAATGGTTGGAATAATCAGTCACGCTCTTCATTCCAAGGTAATTCGAGTTTTAATTCGAATCAACCTTCATTAAAAGACCTTGTTCTTGGACAAGCTAAAATAAATGAAAACTTAACTAAAAAGTTGCTGTCCAATGATAAGGTTTTAGAAAACATAAATAGAAAAATATAAAACCTTGCCTCTTCCGTACAAAACCAACTGAGCTTTAATAAAATGATAGAAACACAACTAGCTCAGATCGCCGCTGCAATTCCTACTGAGAATGCGGGTAGACTCCCGGGGCAACCCAAGAACTCTCCCACTAACCATGCAGGGTGAAATTCAAACGACGGAAGAGAGTCCTTCTCAAAAAGGATTATAAACATTTTTTTTTGAGCCTCCGCCGAAGGTAATCGGTAGTTATCTTAAAATATATATATATATATAAATTGAAAAATATTCAAAAATTCATTTTCAGCTAGGAAATAAAATAAAATAATAGAAAAATATTTTTTCTAAATTTTTCGAAAATAAAAATTTTACAAATAAATGTTGGAAATTGCAAAAGTCATTTTTTCAGCTAGAAGTGCATCAATATGCCAACGGAAAACTTCAAAAACTAGCCGTTGGAAGATGGAGACAAAAGCTGGGGAGCAGCGAGGCCCACCAGGGGGCGGCCGCCCCTAGGGTCGGCAGAACCCCCCCCCCCAACGGCTCTGGCCAACGGCCAGCTGGAGGAGGCTCCTAACCGTTGCCCTCACCCCGAATCCACCTGCATTTTCAAACTATAAATACCAGGGGTTCGGGTGTGGCCCTCTCCACCCATTCTCACTTCACTTCATCACTTCCATCTTCACTCTCCAAGCAACACTTTCACATCTTTGCTATTTCCAACCAACCACCAGCAGAAACCTCATAAAAAATCACCTATCCAAGTTAGCTATCCACTGGTGCAAGCATTGCACCATGAAAAGGTTCGGCAAAATAGTTTTGGGGGCGTTTAAAAGAGTCACGAGGTCATCCTCAAAGCGCCCCTATCGGAGCACTTCCTCATACTACACCGATCCCCGATGGAGTCCTTCCGCTGAGGAAGAATCCCCGGAGATCGAGGAGGTAGAGGAAGAGGTAGATGAACAAGAGGAACAAGAGGAGGAACAACATGAAGAAGGAGGAGCCCACCAATTCGACTTGGTGGGTGATCGAGAACATCAAGCCTACAACATGCTCAAGGACCGGATCTTCCTCCATACGCCGGTCTACGACGACTCGCTCCTCTCTGACATCGGTATGGACTCTGAATTCCTCTCCTTATGGAAAGCCGCCGGGTGGGACAACATTCATCCCATAACTGAGTATGGATCCTATACCCTTACCATTCAATTCCTATGCACTTTAAGAGAAACATATGAAGGTATTTTTGTTCGTTTATTTGGAAATGAATATGCTATCTTTTGGAAAGACTTAAGCAAATACCTTGGTTTTCATCAAAGATGCTCTCTTGATTTAGTGCATGCCACAAAAGGGTTTAATAAGGATAAGTTTTGGGAAGAAATCACGAGGCAAGTTCACACTGGAAAATACTATCCTAGAAATGCCCACATCCAACACCCCACTCTAAGGTTTTTACACCTTTGGCTATCCATAACAATGTTTCCTAGCCAGGATACCCGCGTTGTGCGAGTAAATGAAATGAGGTTACTTTACGTGGCTAGAATGAAAATAAAAGTTGCGCCTGTGCAAGAAATTGTAAGGCATTGGTTAGATATAATCAAGACAACCACCCCTATCTCTTTGACTTCACTCATAACACGTGTGGCCACGGCCATTGGTGCGTTGGAAGGGCAAGATCTTGATTATATTCAAATTCCACGCACCATGATTAATGAAACCTATCTTATCCAAGGTCACCATTTGAAAAGAGATAATGCGGGCGGTCTTGTGTTTTATTTCCCAGGGTATACAAACATAATCCGGTTACCTAACCTGGGTCTATGCTTGTATAACTCTAGGAGACTAACCTTTGATCTGCAGACAGCTGAAACTGCGCGAAGGCGTAGTGTTTCTAGCAGGGACATCGGTGGATCCAGCTCCCAGCCACCACCCTCCTATACACAGCCGATCTACCAGTCGGGGTGGGACACACCCATGTAACAGAACCGACCAAATTATAAGAGATTAAGCCTAACAGTGACCCTTTTTCATAGTCAAACCATCACGCTTAAGCCCATATAATCCCGGTAGTCCGTGAAATCTCAAAGGATTTCAAACCACACATCGCACAACAGCCAAGATCGTAATAAGTTTAGCGGTCGCCATTCATAAATACATCCAGATTACAACATTCATAAAATACATCGGAGTTCTTAAAATTATTACAAACCAAGTTCTTCAAGTACCGGAAGCTTCATAGTTCGAAAATACAACACACACGCTTAGTCTGATACAGTGCCATAGTTCGGTCATTCCCACAAAAGCACAAGGAGAGACGGAGTGACCATCGCCCTTGGTCTAGTCATCACCCATGGCTGGGTACAGACAGAGGATGCAATAACCATAGTACATTTGACCATCTGCAAAACAACATGGGAGTAGAACCCTGAGTACGAGAAGGTACTCAGCTAGACTTACCCATCATAAACTTAAAATAAAGACTCATCAAGGATCATGAAGGCTATATAGTGGGGTAGCTGACAACCATTTTGCAAAACCGCAGGATTTTACTATCATAACCTACATAAATCTTTCTTCTTTTAATTTGCTCATGTTGAAAGTATCATTACCTATTATCTAGGTTTGCACCTGCACTATTACAAGCAAGTATAGGGATATGATAGTACTTCATCATAGCATTCATAAACCCTTTCATTATAACCCCAGTGTTCCATAGTCCTTACTACGAGGACGAAGCTCATGTCAAGTGCTCACTATCCAGGAGCGATGGCGATTCGAATCGATTTCTGACCAGCTGGCGAGTTTATTCCCCACACAAACCACACTCACTGATCAAGTGAGCTACAGATCACCGTATTACACTATCCAGGACCAATTCGCGGGTTCGGCAGGCACCGCCAGTACCCGAGGACCGTTCCGGCGACTGAGGTATCCAAGGTATACCAAGGTTGCGCGCCGCGCCCTCATCGTTCTCCTCAACCATCACCAATACAGCGCATGGCAGCTTGATTCCCGGCCCGGATAGTGTTCAGGCTTCGCGGTCGGAACGACTTATCCTTCCTGCTAAGTGTGGGGCATGCGTTCAACATGACAAGAGGGCCGTCAACGATCGGTCCTTAATCGACACAGGCAGGGGCACTATGGTCAACCCACCATAAGACCCTGCCCGGCCTCCAATTACATTCCACGATTGGTTATTCTTTTCCCCAAGCAACCACTGCTTAATCAAGCAGGTAACCACCTATATCTCGCAGGTGACAGGGAATCACCCGACTTCTACCGGACTAAGCAAGCTAAGCATAGACTCCGTGCCTATCTACATAGGACAAGGCAGGTAAACGAGTAGGGATAACAAGGAGTACATATGCATCAACGGTATCAAGCAATTCCTATCACTTAGATGCAATATAGTAGAACCAGTATAGTATGCCCTGTAGGTTAGCGAGAATAGGGAGACTTAGAATGCTCCGGGGCTTGCCTTTCTCAAACGTGCTTGGTCGGTGATCCGGACACTCCTGAAGTTCCTCTCCGGACTCCTGTGCTTCCGGAGGTTCCTGCTCCTGAATCTCCTCTGGCTCCTCGGGTCCCACCTCGTTCTCTTGTGAGCCTGTATGATGCATGTGTGCTCATGAGTGAAGTGCGAGATGCCCGAGTGGATGCTCGTATGAGAAGGTACCAAAGGATCATGACATGATGCATAGGTGATACACTTGGTCATGCTCATTACAAGGTAGTCAACATCATCCAAGGACAAACAATTGAATCAAACATCTATTGCATTCTCTTCTACAATTATTTTTCAAATGTGACCAGTAACCCACAAGTTGCTTCAAAGATACACCAAACTCAACCTTATTCTATTCAACCTATATATACAACAATTCATAATTTTCTTTATTCATTTCTAGGCCCATTAAAATTTACATGCAGTTCTGTTCATTAATAAATTCCACAAAAATTACAGGAGACTACCAGCCAAGCATAGAGTCTACTGTAAATTTTTCATAATTTTTGGATACTTATTTTGAGCTACCAAAAATCACAAGATTAATTAATAAGGTAAGTATAATTACTCCACTGTGACATTTGTGTCAAACAGCAGATTTCATATTTTTACCATTTGTCTAATATCATAAGAAACAACCACAAAAATTTCCAGATTAATTGCATGATCCAAATAATTACTAAAAATCATAAACCACTGCCATGCAGGCATTTAAATTACCATAAATTCATTTATACACCAAATAATGGGTAGCAATATTTTCCCAGTGAGTTAATACACATGCAAAGCTCATAAAACAAGTTTCATATTTTTCTGAGTCATATTTGAATTATTGTGCATTTTCCAAGTTTAGCAAAAACATGGATTAAATATATTCATACAGAAAAGTTACTCAAACATGACATGAAATTACATCAGGCTGTAGATCTGAAAATATAGAGCACAACAAAATTTATTTCATCAAATTTGGAGCTGTAGAACTCAAGATATGAATTTTACAAGTTTTGAATCAATTTCTGGAAAACATTTATTCAAGAAAACCGACGAAAAAGGCTGGATACACCCAGATCTACACCCACCGGGGTCTCCCTGCGACTGACAGTGGGCCTCTGACCCCACCAGTCAGCGAGACCGAGAGGGAGCTCACCTCCGACGAGCAGATCTCGCCGGCGGTGAGGTCTCCGGCCACGGGGTGAGCACCATCGTGCTCCCCGCAGCGAGGCGCACCCAGAGGTACCCTCGGGTTGGCCGGAGAATGACCGGAACACCTCCAACGAGCATGCATGGCGGCACGGCGGCGCTGCTCGCCGTGGTCAGGCCGCTCCGGTGCGGTAGAGCGCGCGCAAACGGCTCTCCGAGCTTCCTCACCACCCTACCGACCTAGCGCAACCAAAAACCAGCGAAAAGAGGCAGAGAAACGCAAGATCCGTCACGGCGGAGTACTCCGGCGAGCTCGGGGTAACTCCGGCGAGCGATTCACGGTGCTCGACGGACTCTCACCTCGGTAGAACGCTCGCACAAGCTTACCCTAACGATGGCGAAGGCGCTGGTGGCTTCGGTGTCGAGGTTTGGTCACTGGAGTGGCCGGCGGTGAGCAGCGGAGCTGCTCCGGCGATGGCGCTGCGGCGGAGCTCTACGGCTCGGTCGCGCTCGCGAGCGGAGGGCGGAAGGAGAAGGGCGCGGGCGACAGAAGGGAGGGAATGGCCTGGGAGCCCGAGCCGGCGTCCCGACCAGGGGGGTTGGAGTCCGGCCGCGGCGCGCTCCTCGCCGGCGTACGGCCGCCACGTGGCCGACGCTGGCTGGGGCGAGGCGGGCATCCGCGCGCGGGAGAGAGGGGGAGGGGGAGGCAGGCTGGGCCGCTCGCTGGGCCGAAAGGGAGGCGGGGTTGGCCCGGCAGCGCCTGCCCCTTTTCTATTTTTTTTTTGAATTTCTTTTCTCCAAATCTCTTCTAAATTCATTTGGACCAATTTAAAATCATTTTCACCTCTTGCTCCCAAAAGCAAAATTGTTCCAAAACAAAAACCCTACAACTTTGTTTTAATAAGCAAGACCAAATTCCAAATAGAATTTGAATTACAAATTAAAACTAGTTCTAGGTTTTTAAATAAATTCAATTTGGGAATTTTTGTATAAATTCCATTTCTCAAATTCTATAGCTCCAAAAATTACACAAAAATATTCTTAATTCTTCTTACACATAAATCAACCTAGTTTGAATATTTCACATTTTTAGAAGCAAGCATCATATTTTTAACATAATTAAAACACATGAAATAAAGCACATAAAATCATGTTTTGGGGATGAATGACATGCTCATGATGCTATGCTTGATGAGAATGCTCATGCATGTTGTGATAGGGCTAAATGCATGCTTAACACCTAGGGTGTTACAGCCCTTCCCCCCTTAGGGAAATCTCGTCCCAAGATTTTGGGTTACTAACCATTTCTTATGAAATTTTGGATAAACTGTTTTCAAGTAATCCTCTGTTTCCCAGGTGGCATCCCTATCGTCATGATGACTCCACACCACCTTATATGTTCTGACAATTCTGTTTTGGGTTACCCATTCCTTGGTATCCACAATTCCCACTGGTTGCTCCTTATACTCTAAGTCTGCTTTTATTTTGATCCCTCGAGGTTCAATTCTTTGCTCTGGTACTTTCAAACATTTCCGCAGTTGCGACACATGGAAGACCGGAAAGATCGAGCTCAACTCTTCAGGTAACTGAATCTTGTAGGCCACGGGGCCTTTCCTTTCCAGTATTTGGTATGGTCCCACATATCTGGGTGCAAGCTTGCTTCGAACTCGGAAACGCTGAACTTTCTTCATTGGCGTAACCTTGAGGTACACATAGTCACCTACTTTGAATTCAAGTGGCCTTCTTCTCTTATCAGCATAACTCTTTTGTCGTGATTGCGCTGCTTGCATATGCTGCTGTATGATTTGCACCTTCTTCTCGGCCTCATTCACGAAGTCGATACCATAGTATCTCCTTTCCCCAGGTTCAACCCAGTTTAACGGAGTTCTACACCTCTGACCATACAAAGCTTCGAACGGGGCCATCTTGATGCTCTCTTGATAACTGTTATTGTAGGAGAATTCAGCGAGAGGTAACCATGATTCCCATGATCCCTTGGATGATAGCACACAGGCCCTCAGCATATCTTCTAACACTTGATTTAACCTCTCCGTTTGACCTGAGGTCTGAGGATGATACGCTGTGCTCCTTATCAGACTGGTTCCCAAATTCTTATGCATTCGCTCCCAGAAGTGAGCGGTGAACTGTGGTCCTCTATCTGATATGATGGTCTTGGGAATACCATGCAACTTGACAATCTCAGCCATATATATATCGGCATACTCGGGAGGTCTGTATGTGTTCTTAACTGGAATGAAATGAGCCGACTTGGTTAATCAATCTATGATTACCCAAATCGAGTCATTCCCCTTCCTCGTGGTTGGTAAACCTATGATAAAGTCCATACTGACCTCTTCCCATTTCCACTCTGGAACTGATAACGGTTGCAACAGACCTGCAGGTTTCATATGGATGGCCTTAACTCTGCAACACGTGTCACAACGGGCTACATATGCGGCTATTTCTTTCTTCATCTTGGTCCACCAAAAGTGGGGTCTTAGATCTTGATACATTTTGCTACTGCCAGGATGAATAGAAAGTTTAGAGAGATGGGCTTCATCCATGATGCGATTCTTCAGTTCATGATCTTTCGGAACTACTAACCGATGTTGAAACCACAGTACCCCTTTCTCATCAACTTGAAACTGAGTTTTTGGGTCATCTTTGATCTTTTCTTTGATGTGGAAAATGCCCTTGTCTGTTTTCTGTCCTTCAACGACTTGACTCTCGAGTGAACAACTGAGTTGTATGTGACATAAGACCTCAGGATGCATAAGATTGAACCCATCTTCAAACAACGGTTGAACCACTTGATAGTACGGTTTACGACTCAATGCATCTGCTACCACATTAGCCTTGCCTGGATGATAGTGAACTTCCAGATCATAGTCCTTGATTAACTCTAACCACCGTCGTTGCCTCATATTTAGCTCGGACTGAGTGAAGATGTACTTCAAACTCTTATGATCGGTATAAATGTGACACTTATTTCCCAGCAGATAATGTCTCCAAATCTTCAAAGCATGCACTACTGCTGCTAACTCGAGGTCGTGCGTTGGGTAGTTGACCTCGTGCTTTCTCAACTGTCGGGAAGCATAAGCTATCACCCTGCCATCTTGCATCAACACACACCCCAGGCCACTCTTCGATGCGTCACAAAACACATCAAAGGGCTTCTCTATATTGGGTTGTGCCAGAACGAGAGCAGTGGTTAGCAACTTTCGCAAGGTGCGGAAGGCTAACTCACACCCTTCCGTCCTGACAAACTTGTGATCCTTTTGTAGCAAACTTGTCATGGGCTTAGCAATCTTGGAGAAGTCAGGTATGAAACGACGATAATACCCGGCCAGACCAAGAAAACTTCTAACTTCCGAGACAGAAGTTGGTGCCTTCCAGTCCATGACTTCCTGCACTTTTGACGGATCCACAGCAATCCCTTCTTCAGACAGAATATGCCCTAGGAAAGGAACTTTCTTCAGCTAGAACTCACACTTGCTGAACTTGGCATATAACTGATGCTCTCGTAATCGTGTCAGCACGATTCTCAGATGCTCGGCGTGATCTTGCTCATTTTCTGAATAAACCAGAATATCATCGATAAACACCACAACAAACTTATCCAATTCTGGCATAAAGACTGAATTCATCAGGTACATAAAGTATGCAGGAGCATTCGTCAATCCATAGGACATGACAAGATACTCATACAACCCATATCTGGTGGAAAAAGCAGTCTTCGGGATATCTTGTGGGCGAATCTTGATTTGGTGATACCCAGACCTCAAGTCTATCTTAGAAAACACTTTTGCCTTGGACAACTGATCAAATAAGATATAAATCCTTGGCAAGGGATACTTATTCTTGATTGTCACTGCATTGAGTGGACGATAGTCCACGCACATGCGCAATGACTGATCCTTCTTTTTCACAAACAACGCTGGACAACCCCATTTCGACGAGCTTGGCCGGATGAACCCTTTATCCAGTAACTCCTTTAGTTGATTCTTCAACTCAGCGAGTTCGTTTGGTGGCATCCGGTATGGCCTTCTCGATATTGGTGCTGTACCTGGTATGAACTCGATTGCAAACTCTACTTCCCTATCCGGGGGAAGTCCTAGTAATTCCTCAGGAAAAACATCAGGGAACTCACAGACTACTGGGATCTGTGGTAATGGAACCACGTGCGTAGCACAAGAGATGCTAGCAAAGTCAAGACGACGGGGCAGAGGTACTTGAAAAGAGCTACTGCCCTGCGGTTCTCTGATAGATAACATCCTCTTCCCAGTATCTATGACGGCATCCCATTCTCTCATCCAGTTCATACCCATAATAACATCCAAAACTAACCCAGGCATGACCACTAGATTCACTCGGAATACTCGGCCACTTATATCCAGGGTTGCCCCTCGAACCACTCTATTGGTCAACACATCTGCCCCCGCTGAGCTGATGCGGTAGCCATAACCCAGATCTGTAACTGGTTGACTATGCTTTTGTGCAAATGCTTGGCTCATGAATGAATGCGATGATCCAGAATCAAACAAAACAACTGCAAGATGTTGGTTGACAGGAAACATACCAGCTGTTACCGGTTCTCCTTCCGGGATTTCCTCAATCGAGGTATGGTGCACACGAGCTGGATAGGTTGGCTGCTGCCTCTTGGGGTAGGGACATTCCTTAGCAAAGTGCCCCATCTTGTGGCAGTTATAGCACGGACCCTTGGGCATGTTGTTGACGGCAGATGCTGCGGCTTGAATTGCCTTTGGCTTGGCAGGGGCTATCGCCACCTTGTACGGCTTCTGCTGCGTCGGATGTCCGGTGTTCCTTCTCTGCGACGGTCGGAACCTAGCACCTGGGGCAGGGGGACGATACTACTGTCGCCCTATCCTGGGTGCCCTGGACTGGGATGATCCGGCTTCAAAAGCCCTCTTACGTGACTTGGATGCACTGTAGTTGTTGTTGTGGTTCTCCTGGGTGAGACAGTCACTGATATAGGCATTGAAGGTAGCCCTGGCTCCTATACCCATGGTCTTCAACATCTTTGGATTCAAGCCTCTCTGAAAACTAGCAATCTTCTTGGCCTCCGTGTTCACAAATTCGGGGGCGTAACGAGCGAGATTATTGAAAGCGTGTAGATACTCCTTCACAGATTTCGTCCCCTGGGACAGCCTCATGAACTTCCCGATCTTCATTTCAACTAACCCCGGAGGAATATAATTTCCTCGAAAAGCGGTGGTGAAGCAGTTCCAGGTAATTGGGGTCCCCTCTGGGTAGGTGGTACGGTGATGGGACCACCAAATCCCAGCGGGTCCTTGCAACTGATGTGCCGCATACTCAGCCTTAAGTTCTTCTGTCATTCGGAGAAGACGAAACTTCTGCTCCATAGTGTTGATCCACTCATCTGCCTCGAGCGGTTCCAAAGCCTCCTTGAAGATTGGTGGCTTGGTATCCATGAAGTCCTTGAACGAACTGTACTGGTTGACTTCTCGGCCGCCCTGGTAATCCCCACGATGGGTGTTGTCAGCTATGTTGCGCAGAGCCTCTTCCATGTTGCGTTGCATCTGTTCCATGTTGCGTTGGCTCCCCAGAAACTACATGAAAAACACGTCCGCAGTGTACGGAGGAGGCGGTGGTGGTGGCGGTGTTGGTGCTCTGTCCTCATTCCGTTGAGCCCCACCTCCGGATGTACCTGCTCCAAGGCCCGGGTTGCTGTTACCCCCGCCACGTGTTTGCACCATCTGCATACGTCAATGATAAGCAATCGTTAGGAGTTGCCATCAATGGTAGAAATGTGTAGAATCATGCCGTACTGAATTTACTGAGGGAATAAATTCGCACAATAACAGAGGCACAACAATTCATCATCTACGCGCAACATCACTAACAGATTGCTTAACGTTCACGCAACAAGGTTCGCATACATCCAACTTGCCAGCATACATACACTGGACTTTCAGCATTAACTCATAAAGTTTTACATAGCCCAGATCCAAAAGTACACGACATGCCATGCAACATACAACACAAAAGAAGAAGGACTAGCTCTAAAGCCCTAGCATCTAGTCGCTATGATCACTGTCCATGCCGGAGCCCTCCTCGTCCTCATCACCACTAGCAGCTGCTCCTATCTCGGGATCCGCGTCCATCTCGTCCTCAGAGTCTAACTCAGCTGCTCCAGGCAGGTGGTGAGGGTGGAGCTGGTTATGCAGCTAGTGGATCTCCTCATGCAAGTTCTCGTTGTACTCCTCCGCATTAGCTAGCTGCTGCTCTAGCTCCAGCTGTCGGGCCCTCAAAGTGTCCTCCTCATGCCAGGCTTCATTCCTCTGTCCAAGCACATGGACTAGCATGCGCTCGCAGTTCCTGTGAGCAGTAGTCACCCTATCCCTCTGCTCTCTCACTGCAAGTGTTGATATTTGGAAACGCAATAAGGAATTGTTCCGCAAGCGCACGGATATCGGTGAGCACTTCACCCGGGAAATTATCCAGAGTATCGTATTTATTTTTTTACCACTAGGAGAAAGAGTGCATCTGACTAACCGGTCTATTACTACTAACCTTTAGGCACAAAGAATGTCTTTCGATGTGAGTGATAAATAGAGAAGACTGCAACCGTAGTCTCCTTCTAACCTTGGTAAGGATGATCTACTGTTCTAATGGGGAGGCTAACGGAATCTAGACAACACAAAGGATGTTCGACCCGCACCTATAAACCCTATCCTTCCTGCTAACGAGATGTGATCTACAAAGGTAGCTCGGAATTGTCACGTTCCTCACTACTACCACGGTCCAGCTAGTCAGGGAATATCTATGAGTACCCCAGCCTAAACACCACGTTTACGCCAGCAATGATTACTCTAAACTCTACGCGAAGAGATTAAAGTAAACTCATAAACCATAAGAACAATAAAACAAGAACTTACTAGCATTTAGAAGTCGAATTACTGAAGAATCCTAGGAGCAAGCTTCGGGTTAGGAGAACTTGATCCCGCAGGTACAAGCTTGGAGTAGACACCGACAGGCCGGGCTTCCTCCACTCTACACCTCCACTCTATCTCTCTCAATCTAGTAGAAACTAGAAGATCTATTTCTACCTTACATTGATTGCTAAGCCTAAAAAGAAATATTAATTAGAGAAGAGGTTTTCCTTCGAGGGCACCCCTCAGTCTCTATGATAATTTCTTCATGTCTTCCAGGGGCCAGGGGGGCCTCACTTATATAGTCCTCCCCTTCTATGCGTTTTTGGGTCGATAGCCGAGGTGGTACTATGTTTTTCTTGATCCAATAGGTCGGTGGAATATCCCGAGCGAAGGAGTCCTGAATTGGCTCCAATAGGGGGGCGGGCGCCTAGGCTTCCAGGGCGGGCACCCTGGGCCTGGCCCAGCTTCGCCTCCGCTTCGGTCTCGTGGCTTCTAGAGTCTTCTAGATGATGTAAAATTGCGCGGTGCGTTGATATCTCTATGTAATCCCGACATGTGGGCCTTTCTTTCTTATTTCCTGATAACCCCCTGCAGAAATAGATAAACAACAAAACTCGTGGAATTCTGTCAGATCAAACCCTAATTCTAGGTGATGGTTGCATATTGGTCCTTTCTCTTATTTATTTGATAATTAAAATTGATACTTAAGAACCGTCAACAGCAAGCAGGTCCTGACTCAGCTCACTGTTCTTCTGGACTGCCTGGTCTCTCTCTCTGGTCTCACGGGCCAACTTTGCCTGTAGCCTCTCAACCTCAGAGTCAAACTCACGCTGCAACTGACGCTTCTCGTCCTGGACGGTGAGAAGAGATCCGGACAAGCGACCCAAACAACGCTCCAGGCCTCCATAGGTCTTCATCAACGCGTACATGGCACTCATAGCTGCACCGTCACTGTGCTGGTCCTCATCCGCACTCCTCTCTAGAGCATTCACCTCGGACTGATCCCACACCGAAGTGTAGGGGTCACCCCGGGGAAACACCCCAGCGAAGGCGTGGGCCAGCTCCTATGGAAACCTCTCCATGAGGTTCCTCAGAACTGCGAAAGCTGCCCTGCTGGCACCGTGGAAAGGCGTGACACCTCGGACTCGTACACCCAGCCGCCCCAAGCAGGGTCTCCTCCACTGGTAGGGACAACTGCCTCGATCCCCACCAGGGTCTCGTCACCAAGCGGCTTCTTATCCCAATAGTAGCGAGGCTCCCTTCCTTCGGGATACCCCATCGAACTGAGCACCCTCCAAAGCAAAGTGGGCATCCCAAACTCCTCCAGGAACTTGATCTTATGTCGCGAGCTCCGGGCTGCCAACGGATGGCGAGGGGCCCGCCCACCAGTGGACTTGCGAGCGGTGAGCCTAGTGCGTGCCATCTGCTGCAAATGGAATACCGTGGGTAAGAGCGAGGATTACCTTTAATTATTTTATTTAGAATTGGGACTGATTAAATTAAGGGGGAAAGTAAGCAATGATACGAAATGAACATTATGCATGCACGAACTTACGATCTCACAAACTTAGAAACAAAAGGTAACACTAAGCGGTATATGCGGTGGCACACAACGTTCTCTCATAACGTAACTAGCGTTCTAAGCGAGAACGTGGTTAGTGTACCTGCAGAAAACTCATTTCAGCCCACCCATAGTATGATCGTGCAGAACAAGAATTGTAAACTATACACTCCACATACACAGACACCCGTCCATGCATATGACGTGTCACTACCCACATCATCGCCCTAATGACGGCATCGCCTCTCAGGACGGAATTCCCAACATGCGGTACTGTTTCCAAGACACACCAAACATGTGTGCATGACACAGTACCTAACAACACTCCCCTAGACCGGCAGTGTATCCGATCATGCTCTCACAGCTCCCACTTACCGTGGCGTAGAGGAAAAAGGGATCCATACATTACCACTCAAATGAATGGTACTCATACTATTGCACGCCGTATGAGCGGCGAAATAAAAATATGATGCATTAACCCCCAAGTCAGTACTTAACTAGCCACCTTAGAGTCCTTAATTGGGCATAAAGGATATGACCATGGCACACTAGATAGTTTTCCCAAAACTTGGTTTAACACCTTGATCACTATTGATTAATTAATAAAATCTTTTATTAAACCGGTTTAGATTTTTGTTTAGAATGTACTTATGAACAGTAACTCGCTAAACCTTGCTCCGATGCCAGCTGTAACAGAACCGACCAAATTATAACAGATGAAGCCTAACAGTGACACTTTTTCATAGTCAAACCATCACGCTTAAGCCCATATAATCCCGGTAGTCCGTGAAATCTCAAAGGATTTCAAACCACACATCGCACAACAGCCAAGATCGTAATAAGTTTAGCGGTCGCCATTCACAAATACATCCAGATTACAACATTCATAAAATACATCGGAATTCTTAAAATTATTACAAACCAAGTTCTTCAAGTAGCAGAAGCTTCATAGTTCAAAAATACAACACACACGCTTAGTCTGATACAGTGCCATAGTTCGGTCATTCCCACAAAAGCACAAGGAGAGACGGAGTGACCATCGCCCTTGGTCTAGTCATCACCCATGGCTGGGTATAGACAGAGGATGCAATAACCATAGTACATTTGACCATCTGCAAAACAACATGGGAGTAGAACCCTGAGTACGAGAAGGTACTCAGCTAGACTTACCCGTCATAAACTTAAAATAAAGACTCATCAAGGATCATGAAGGCTATATAGTGGGGTAGCTGACAACCATTTTGCAAAACCGTAGGATTTTACTATCATAACCTACATAAATCTTTCTTCTTTTAATTTGCTCATGTTGAAAGTATCATTACCTATTATCTAGGTTTGCACCTGCACTATTACAAGCAAGTATAGGGATATGATAGTACTTCATCATAGCATTCATAAACCCTTTCATTATAACCCCAGTGTTCCATAGTCCTTAATACGAGGACGAAGCTCATGTCAAGTGCTCACTATCCAGGAGCGATGGCGATTCGAATCGATTTCTGACCAGCTGGCGAGTTTATTCCCCACACAAACCACACTCACTAATCAAGTGAGCTACAGATCACTATATTACACTATCCAGGACCAATTCGCGGGTTCGGCAGGCACCGCCAGTACCCGAGGACCGTTCCGGCGACCGAGGTATCCAAGGTATACCAAGGTTGCGCGCCGCGCCCTCGTCGTTCTCCTCAACCATCACCAATACAGCACATGGCGGCTCGATTCTCGGCCCGGATAGTGTTCAGGCTTCGCGGTCGGAATGACTTATCCTTCCAGCTAAGTGTGGGGCATGCGTTCAACATGACAAGAGGGCCGTCAACGATCGGTCCTTAATCGACACAGGCAGGGGCACTATGGTCAACCCACCATAAGACCCTGCCCGGCCTCCAATTACATTCCACACTTGGTTATTCTTTTCCCCAAGCAACCACTGCTTAATCAAGCAGGTAACAACCTATATCTCGCAGGTGACAGGGAATCACCCGACTTCTACCGGACTAAGCAAGCTAAGCATAGACTCCGTGCCTATCTACATAGGACAAGGCAGGTAAACGAGTAGGGATAACAAGGAGTACATATGCATCAACGGTATCAAGCAATTTCTATCACTTAGATGCAATATAGTAGAACCAGTATAGTATGCCCTGTAGGTTAGCGAGAATAGGGAGACTTAGAATGCTCCGGGGCTTGCTTTTCTCAAACGTGCTTGGTCGGTGATCCAGACACTCCTGAAGTTCCTCTCCGGACTCCTGTGCTTCCGGAGGTTCCTGCTCCTGAATCTCCTCTGGCTCCTCGGGTCCCACCTCGTTCTCCTGCGAGCCTGTATGATGCATGTGTGCTCATGAGTGAAGTGCGAGATGCCCGAGTGGATGCTCGTATGAGAAGGTACCAAAGGATCATGACATGATGCATAGGTGATACACTTGGTCATGCTCATTACAAGGTAGTCAACATCATCCAAGGACAAACAATTGAATCAAACATCTATTGCATTCTCTTCTACAATTATTTTTCAAATGTGACCAGTAACCCACAAGTTGCTTCAAAGATACACCAAACTCAAACTTATTCTATTCAACCTATATATACAACAATTCATAATTTTCTTTATTCATTTCTAGGCCCATTAAAATTTACATGCAGTTCTGTTCATTAATAAATTCCACAAAAATTACAGGAGACTACCAGCCAAGCATAGAGTCTACTGTAAATTTTTCATAATTTTTGGATACTTATTTTGAGCTACCAAAAATCACAAGATTAATTAATGAGGTAAGTATAATTACTGCCATGCAAGCATTTAAATTACCAAAAATTCATTTATACACCAAATAATGTGTAGCAATATTTTCCCAGTGAGTTAACACACATGCAAAGCCCATAAAACAAGTTTCATATTTTTCTGAGTCATATTTGAATTATTGTGCATTTTCCAAGTTTAGCAAAAACATGGATTAAATATATTCATACAGAAAAGTTACTCAAACATGACATGCAATTACATCAGACTGTAGATCTGAAAATATAGAGCACAAGAAAATTGATTTCATCAAATTTAGAGCTGTAGAACTCAAGATATGAATTTTACAAGTTTTGAATCAATTTCTGGAAAAAAATTTATTCAAGAAAACCGACGAAAAAGGCTGGATACACCCAGATCTACACCCACCGGGGTCCCCCTGCGACTGACAGTGGGCCTCCGACCCCACCGGTCAGCGAGACCGAGAGGGAGCTCACCTCCGACGAGCAGATCTCGCCGGCGGTGAGGTCTCCGGCCACGGGGTGAGCACCATCGTGCTCCCCGCAGCGAGGCGCACCCAGAGGTACCCTCGGGTTGGCCGGAGAATGACCGGAACACCTCCGACGAGCATGCATGGCGGCACGGCGGCGCTGCTCGCCGTGGCCAGGCCGCTCCGGTGCGGTAGAGCGCGCGCAAACGGCTCTCCGAGCTTCCTCACCACCCTACCGACCTAGCGCAACCAAAAACCAGCGAAAAGAGGCAGAGAAACGCAAGATCCGTCGCGGCGGAGTACTCCGGCGAGCTCGGGGTAACTCCGGCGAGCGATTCACGGTGCTCGACGGACTCTCACCTCGGTAGAACGCTCGCACAAGCTTACCCTAACGATGGCGAAGGCGCTGGTGGCTTCGGTGTCGAGGTTTGGTCACTGGAGTGGCCGGCGGTGAGCAGCGGAGCTGCTCCGGCGATGGCGCTGCGGCGGAGCTCTACGGCTCGGTCGCGCTCGCGAGCGGAGGGCGGAAGGAGAAGGGCGCGGGCGACAGAAGGGAGGGAATGGCCTGGGAGCCCGAGCCGGCGTCCCGACCAGGGGGGTTGGAGTCCGGCCGCGGCGCGCTCCTCGCCGGCGTACGGCCGCCACGTGGCCGACGCTGGCTGGGGCGAGGCGGGCGTCCGCGCGCGGGAGAGAGGGGGAGGGGGAGGCAGGCCGGGCCGCTCGCTGGGCCGAAAGGGAGGCGGGGTTGGCCCGGCAGCGCCTGCCCCTTTTCTATTTTTTTTTTGAATTTCTTCTCTCCAAATCTCTTCTAAATTCATTTGGACCAATTTAAAATCATTTTCACCTCTTGCTCCCTAAAGCAAAATTGTTCCAAAACAAAAACCCTACAACTTTGTTTTAATAAGCAAGACCAAATTCCAAATAGAATTTGAATTACAAATTAAAACTAGTTCTAGGTTTTTAAATAAATTCAATTGGGGATTTTTTGTATAAATTCCATTTCTCAAATTCTATAGCTCCAAAAATTACACAAAAATATTCTTAATTCTTCTTACACATAAATCAACCTAGTTTGAATATTTCACATTTTTAGAAGCAAGCATCATATTTTTAACATAATTAAAACACATGAAATAAAGCACATAAAATCATGTTTTGGGGATGAATGACATGCTCATGATGCTATGCTTGATGAGAATGCTCATGCATGTTGTGATAGGGCTAAATGCATGCTTAACACCTAGGGTGTTACAGCCCATGCCGACACAAGGTGTTGAGGTGTGGGCTGAGGCGGATTCCAGCGCTTGGCAACAACAATCGTGCTGGAGGGCCGAATCACCAGAAGAACATCCTTCGGCCTCCACAGTAGGCCGAACCGACTTGGAGCGCCTCCAAGCTCAGCTTGGGGGACTGGTGGTGCGCACGGATGAGATCCAGGATACTCTCCAACAACACATCCAAACCACCGATGCGCACCACCAGCAGGCCGTGGAGTGGCACCAGCAAGGGTTGCTATGGCAACAGCAACAACAGACCTGGCACCAGCAGCAACAAGAAGAAATGCAAGCTCGCCAAGATCAGTTGCTGAAACAGTCCCAAGACTTCTGGCGGTACATGGGGTACAACCCCGATCAGTAGGCCAGAAGCTAGCTTGGCGGAGGACCCCCAATCCCGAGGTTATCTGCATTACATATTTATTTTCATGCATCCTTAATTTTAAATTAGCATGTTTACTTTATGAAATTTCCATGTTTTAATTATTATAAAAAATGAAAAATGCTAAAAAGACAAAAATATAATTCCACTCTTATATGTGATGTAAGATATATGCTTCTTCCTTGTTGAAATGATGAATAGTTGCTCTATCGTAATTTCTTTCCAGTATCTAGTTTCAACCTTGAATTCTCCAAATTAATAAAATGATTAAATGTGTGGGTTGCAAAATGCTCTATCTAAAGTCTAAAGTAATTAATGGATATATTTGTGATGATCTGAGCTGCTAGTATCCTGTTCTAAACAACGCTAGAGTTCTGGAGTTTTTACAAAAATAAAATAATCACATTGAGTTAGATTAAGCTTTGTTGACCCTTTGAGAGGTTGTCATACCATTGAAAACAAAAATATTTCATTATGTTATCATCTCAAAAGTTTGTTAGAAGGCATATGGCTATGAAAAAAAGCATCCGAGGAAATAAAAAAGGACATGTGTCCGAAACCTCAAAAAGAAAGATCACGAGGAAATAAAAAGGGACATGTGTCCAGAACCTCGAAAAAATAAAAATAAAAAAAATGGGCAAGTGCCCAACAGTAGAATTAGCCACATAGCCATGTGTCTCTAATAGACAAAAAGAGAATGATGGAAAAGAAAAAGTTTTCAAAAATTCAATGGTATGATTGACTTTCTCTTTGGATCCATTGTTTAACTTGACAAATAAATGTGCTAAGTTTTCAAAATCAAAAACTCCAGAACAAAGGTGAAGTAAAGAACTAGGGATATAGCACTCGATCTGATCAAATCCATCCTGCAAATGCTTAAGGACACAAGGTATGAGCAATAAGCCCCATGACATATTTGTTCAAAATTCAAAGGAGAATTCTTGTTTGAAGGTATGTACTGGATAGAAGTAAAAATATTGTAGCAACTCCTGATCAACAACCAAGATCTTAGCTTCTTGCTCGAGGACGAGCAAGGGGTAAGCTTGGGGGAGTTTGTTGGCGGTTCTTAATAACATATTTATCCCGCCAACATAGTCCATGCAAAGGAAGAAAAGCATGTATTTTACTCACATATACTTATTAAATGCTTACCAAGTTCCACATGTAGTGCAAGTTGTGTTTTGCAGATCATATACAGGCATACAGGTGGAAAGCAAATAAAAAGGTGCAATCCGACACGCCAAAGATGCACAAATAAACAAGTACCCAAAAGCCCAATATAGAAGTGCATCAATTTGCAGGTGGATCTGGACTCAGGGGCCCGAGAGGAAGGCAACGGGCTTCGGGCCGGGGCCAGCGGGGCCCACCAGGGGGTGGCCGCCCCCTAGGGTCGGCCGACCCTGACCCAGCCCATCTCGGCACCGCCTTTCGCAGAGGAAGTGCTGAGCCTATCCTCCCGCAGTCCCCGCGTGCAAATTGCAGTTTACACCCTGGGGAACTAACCTTCCCCACCTATTTAAGGAGGGGGGAGAGGGAGGCTCCATTCATCTCATCACATTCACAATCAACACTCCACCTTCAAGGCACTTGGGCACTACCTCTTCTTAGTTTTTCCTTTTAGCTTTTAGAGAGAGAGTTGGGTGAGCTATCAAGGAGGGCTTGGCTCCTTGGAGAGAAACTTGGGTATGAATAAAGAATATCTTTACTCCAAGTCGATGCCTTATCATGTCCGATATAGTTCTTCGTATGAACTAGATTATAGTTCTTATGCTATGGTATATGACATAGATCATAGGCCCTGTTTTATGATGCTAGCATATGAACTAGAATATAGTCCTAGTGAAAATGATATGACATACATTTTAGTATATAGTTCTTATAGTATAATGCTACCCTAGGGCTAGTAGTGTATTATATGAACTAGTGCTAAGTGTATGTTGTATTATTCTCACTTAGGACTTTAGTCTAATTGCTTCATGTTAATTAATTGCCTAGAAATAGCTTTGTGTGAAGATGGGGGTTTATCATGCTCTTTTGAGTAGGCTCGGGCTTCTTACCTGTCGATCCGTAGGGTCGGGGACCCGGGGGAGTCCGAGTAGGTTCTTTGCATGTAAGCATCGTGCTTGGGTGTAAAGGCCGGGTAAATGCATTGTCCTAGTCCACGGTTGAGGGGATGGCGGCAGGTGGTGACAGCCCTGTCCATCCTTGGCATTCCCCCACGTTCGGCTAGGGTGTAGGAGTCTAAATAGTTGCGGAGGTTGCTGGCAGACTAGTACTCGCGTAACCTCCCAAACCATCTAAACACAGAACTAGATCTATGTAGTATAATTACATGATTAACTTGTTCTATGACATGATCTGTATCTAGGACCACACCTGCTCCAATAGGTTGTTTGTTTATTCTTAGATTCAATTCATTCTTTTAGTCTCTTTTTATTCCTTAGCCCATATGCCATGCCTAGATTGTGATGGATCACTATTCTACATATAAATGTTTATCACCTGCTATGACCTTTGATTCCATTATTGTTATCATAATTACTTTGATCTATGCTTATCTTAGAATCCTTAACATATTAAGCCTTCCTTAGAGCGAACCTATAAATACGACACTCGGTAAATCCCCGGGTTGAAATGCTACACGATAATTCCCGTCCGCTTGCGGTACTTAAATTCCAAACCTAAGGAACTATCACCCCGATATATACTTAACACTGTTGCTAGGCATGCGCCGAGCTAGTGACTTGTTAAGGAATACCAACATGGCAATCCTAGTGCCACTACCATGATTAAGAACTGGAACCCTACCCTAACGGTAATAAGGCGCCGTTATCGGGAAGGTAGATCTAGCTTCCTATTCAAGGTGGTGATACTACGGATCTGCCAATATAACACTGCCAATGTCATTATCATGAGTAGAGCAGAACCCTATTCTAGGTAGCGATGCTAAGAAACGCTAACAAGCATTTCTGGCACCGTTGCTTAGGATAGATTTATAATCTAATCTTGGTGATTGCATTAGTAAGTGTTATCACGACATTTCTGACATCATTGCTGAGGACGGATTAAACCCTATTCTTAGTGATGACGTTAAGAAATGCCAACACACATCCACCAAAAGCAACATAGGTACGAAGTCATTAGAGAACCGCGCCCAACGGTTTAGTCCTCATCCCCAGTGGGGTGAAGATTGGTCTTGCAGAACTCATCATAGAAGATGTCATCTACAACAAGCGAGAATAAACCCTGAGTATGAGGATGTACTTGGCTAGACATACCTGTCTAACCACACATAAAATACACCATGGATCATGCAAGGTTGAGTGTAAGGTGGAGCTGGCTTGACTCATATATTTGCAAAAGAGCTTAAGTTAGATAGTAAACCATTCTTATTGGCACCATTTCGATTATCATTAACCTATCACTAGATTAGCACCTAGACTAAGCACTTCACTTGATTATTAACAAACAATAATAACCATATCAAGTTTCAGTATTTGTTCATGCTTGCTATCCTCAACATCATCATTAAAGAACCATTAAGTATTTAGTGAATGCTACATTTGCTGCTGCTCTGTCATGTTCTCACTATGCGGGAGAGGCAGCAATTCGAATCGATTCCTATCCAGCTGGAGGGTTATTCCTAGCACTCACCCATGCATCCCCCATCGGAGAGCAAGCGGGTCACCGTTGGTACGACTCAGGAATCGTGGCTCCGATCAGTGCTGCACTCCCAGGGCTGCCACTCTGCTTGGAAGATCAGGACTTTTAAATCATCTGCCCTTGGTATTACACCAATGCCCACCCCCCCCCGCACACTACACTTCCTCCGGTTGTGCACACTTTATACTTGTCGGTCTTCCGGCATGAGTCATACTACTAGGCTTCATGGTTGGAACGAGTTATCCGGCCAACTAAGTGTCACGCATGCGTTCAACATGACAAGAGGACGTACAACGATCGGTCCTTAGCTACCACAGACAGAGTTACTACCACCTTGCAAAACTCCGCCTAGCTTAAATCATTTTTAACCAGGTTCCTTTCCCACGGTAGCAAATATAGCCAACCGTGATCCAATAAGAGGCCCTATTTTGCGTAGGTGACAGGATATCACCCGACTTACTACCGTTTAAAGCATTGCTATGCTACTAGTCGATCCTGACTCTATACTAGGGTAAGGTGAGATATCTGGACAAGGAAAAAGGTATAATGTAGCAAGGGTTCCATAACAACTCCTATACGTAATGCAACAATAGATATAACATAATCAAGCATGCTTTGAAATTAAAGTGGGAGACTTAAGAAGCTCCAGGGCTTGCCTTTCACAAATGATGCGGGCTCGTGACTAGGGCACTCGACTTCCTCTTTGGGCTCCTTGGGTCCTACTGGCTAGACCTCCATCTCTGGGGTAACCTCCGGGCCTTCTAGATTCACCCTCCCAAGCTCGAACGACGCTGCGATCTCCGGTGCACCTATTGCATGCACGCAATGAATGCAAAATGTATGCATACGAGGAAGTGGTGAATGCTTAACATGATCATGGTCACAACACCTCATTGAGCACTCATTTACTGAGTAAACTTCTTTACAAGTTCACACAAGAGTCCCACCACAACTAACAAAGATGTACTAACTTACACAAATAAACAACATCTACCAACAACAAGAAGTCCAAAGAACAATTCAACACTAGAGATATATAAATCCAACAAACATGAATTAAGACATTCTGGAAAGCTTATGTAATTGTTTACATTTCATCTTTTAGACATCTCAGCAAGATTCATAAGTTAAACAAGCCAATTAAACAAAGTTCCTAGTTCTATCTAGAAAAACAGAGAGCACCTAGTTCTGGAACTTCACTTAGAAAAGATATAACTTTTAAACTACTGGGCCAATTGACCCCAGGACACTAGCGAACCGATTGACCCCCTTTTTCCCACGGCGGAGCCACCAGAAGGTGCTTGCCATCAACCATGGTGGCTCGTCTGAGGCGCTCGGTGATACGCCGGCGTTCTCAGGCCGGTAGATCGTGCGCTACGGTTTCCTAGAGCACCAGTGAACTACGGCGAAGCTTTCTAGGTAGGTGGCTTGACTTGAAATGACGTGGAGAGGGCTGGCCACGAGAGGACCGAGCTCCAGCGGAAACACAGCGGCGCTGCGCATCGTGTCCAGCGATGGTGAGCACGGTAGAGTGTCCCCCGAGTGACGCAGAAGATAGCTAAGGTCCTAAGCTACCTAGAGAACCCAACCACAGAGGAAGAGAGGCTTCGAGGAGCTCAGCATTGAGTTTGCCGGAGAAAACTGTTCCGGCGACCCGATTTGGGGAAGGTGGAGAGTGGAACACGGCGAAGCTGCTGGTGAACTTTGGTGGGCAACGGTGCAGCGTGGAGCGCGCTTGAGCTTGCCGGAGTGAGCTCAGCAATGGTGACTCCACTGCCGCCACACTTTCTGCGAGAGAGAGGAGGAAGGGAGGGAATGGGTGTGTCCAGGATCTCGAAGACGTCGCCGTGCAGGTCATGCACATCCTCAGCGCTGATGAGCGGGGCCAGGAGTGGCGTATGGGCACCAAATGGCGAACAGGTGTAGCCGCCGGTCGGCCACGTTGGCGACTGAAGATTTCCATCAGAGCTCGATTCAGTGACTGACAAAGTGACTTTAGCAGTGATTAACTCCCAAACTATGGCGAATTAGGAGATGATATAGTTGACAATCTTGGAGTACTAACCGAGTTCTACAACTTTGTCAATTGGAGCAAGAGCCAAATCAGCTTAGATGAGGAGATACAAGGTTTCCAATAATATCCTTCAAGCAAACTGGTGGCGCTAGGACTTAGCAAAATTTTGCTAAGTGTCAAAACAGCCCCCAATTCTACCTTGTGGGCCATTTTTTAACAAGTTGTGATCATTTTCATGAGATGAGCCTAAAATAACTTTTGTTCCACATAAAATTTGCTACAACTTTGCTTTAGAAAGTTTTGCCATGCAAATATTTTATGAAGCACTTTTTAAAAGCCTAAGAAAAAGAGGTTTAGAAGCCCCCTAAGGTGAAACAATGACTTAAGAGCATAATTAGAGGATATGATCAACATGAACATTGCTCCTAAGGTTGAGTTAAGCAAATTTAAACCACTTACCAAGGTCTAGAACACATACAAGAGCATGACATACTCAAACACAAGCATAGAAAGCATAATCAAGCAAGTGAAAGGATGCCCCAAGATATATGATGATCATGGTATGCTTATGAAGATGATTATGCTCATGTCATGCATGTGAAAGGATGCAACCATAACACTAGGGTGTTACAGCCCTCCCCCCTTACAAAAATCTCGTCCTGAGATTTGAAAGCTTACTGATTTTCAAACAAGGTTTTAAAAACATCCTTTAAATAGTCCTCTATTTCCCAAGTAGCATCTTCCTCCCCGTGGTTACTCCACAAAACCTTGTAGAACTTAACCATGCGATTACGAGTTACCCGTTCGTTGCGATCAATGACCGCCATAGGCTTTTCTTTATACACCAAGTCCAATTCCAACTTGATATCCCGAACCTCCACTCTTTCTTTTAGAACTCGAAGGCATTTCTTTAACTAAGACACGTGAAAAACAGACAGGAAAAATAGCTCGTAGCTCCACTGGCAGTTGAACCTTGTAGGCTACTTTCCCTTTCCTCTCAAGAATCCAATAAGGTCCCACATAACGGGGGGCAAGCTTTCACTTGACTCCAAACTTTTGCACACCCTTCATCGGAGACACCTTGAGATACACGTGATCCCCGACTACGAAGTGAATCGGTTTTCTTCTCTTATCGGCATAACTCTTTTGGCAAGCTTGAGCAGCTTCTAGTTGTTGCTGGATTATATGGACTTGCTGCTCCGCTTCGTTCACAAAATCGATGTCGTAATACCTTCGTTCCCCGGGTTCTACCCAATTCAACAGAGTTTGACACTTTCGGCCATACAGGGCTTCAGAAGGAGCCATCTTGATGCTCTATTGGTAACTATTGTTGTAAGAGAACTCAGCTAAGGGTAACCACTTCACCTAAGAACTTTTTGAAGATAAGGCAAATGCTCTCAACATATCTTCTAGGATTTTGTTAACACGTTCAGTTTGGCCAGCAGTTTGTGGATGATATGCAGAACTTCGAACCAAATGAGTACCAATTTGCTCGTGAAGACACTCCCAGGAATGGGCAGTGAACTGAGGTCCACGATCTGATATGATAGTACGAGGCACACCATACTGACGGATGATGTGCTCAAAGTACAATTCTGCATACTGATGCGGATGATACTCGGTTTGAACTGGAATAAAGCGAGCGACCTTGGTCAGACGGTCCACAATCACCTAAATTGGGTCATAACCCTTGATAGAAGTTGGGAATCCAGAGATAAAGTTCTTACTTACTTCTTCCAACCAGAGATTGGCAAGGGTTGAAGTAAACTTGCTTTCATGTGAACTGCTTTCACGCGACAACAGCTATCGCAACGAGCAACAAAAGCAGCAACCTCCTTTTTCATCATTGTCCACCAAAACATAGGTTTCAGATCCTGATACATCTTACTGCTACCAGGATGAATAGACAGCTTGGACGAATGAGCTTCAGATAAGATCTGATTTCGGAGCTCACGGTTCTTTGGTACAACAAGCCGATCTTTGAACCATAGAATTACATTCTCATCAATCTTGAAATGCTTGGTTTCTTCTTCTTTCATCTTTCTCTTTATATGGTGGATGCCTACATCAGTTTGCTGCAACTCAATTACTCAATTACGAAGAGAGCTTTCTAAGGCAATCTGGTGAAGCACGAGTGGATGCATAAGACGTGACAAGGGTGAATCTTCAATCTGAACTATTGTAGTGCGACTTCTGACTCAAGGCATCCACAACCACGTTTGCCTTGCTCGGATGGTAGTGCAATTGAAGATTATAATCTTTAATCAACTCAAGCCACCTTCGCTGCCGCATGTTCAATTCAGGTTGGGTGAAGATGTACTTAAGAATCTAATGATGAGTGTAAATATTGCACAGATTACCCAACAAATAGTGCCTCCAAATCTTCAAAGCATGGACAACTACGGCCAACTCTAGATCATGAGTAGGGTAATTGACCTCATGTTTTCAAAGTTGGCATGAAGCATAAGTGATAACGCGACCTTCTGAAAGGTCCTTATTTGGTTTTGGTAATTGAGTCACAACTTAGGAGGACTAATAGTGTTTATGCGAGATACACAGGAGATTAGTCCACAGGTGATGATGTGATGATGGAGGAGCTCATTGCATATGAAACATGACATGGAGTCATATGACCAAGGTGGAGAAGATCAAGATGAGGCTTGGTTTGATGGACCGGTTGCAAGAGTGAAGGGCAAGTCGGAGGCTTTGACACGAGGGACCGCGTGTGACGGTGAAGCTTGAGCAAGACTTGGCGCCAATGGACCGAGGCAACGGTGAAGAGCAAGTGAGGTCAAGATCGATGAACCAATACGGTCACGTGATGATATGAAGTGGATCATATCATTTGGTGATTGATTGGTGCATGTGTTGCATCAACATTGGAGGAGATAGAATGGAAAGCACAAGGCAAAGGTATAACTTAGGGCTTTTCCATTTCACCGGTCATAGGTGTGTAGAGAAGTTTATGACCGGATTTAGGATAGATGGCCGTACTATCAAGAGGGGCAAACTTGTTTACATATCGGTCATCTAGTGCCACTTGAGTGATCTAACTTTGCATACGTGATTAGGATCGAGTGGCGTGGCAAGTTTGAGGGGCTAACTCCTTTGGGAAAATGTTTGTGAAAATGCTAACACACTTGCACATGGTGGTGTACACTTGGTGGTGTTGGCACATTTACAAAGGAGGTGGAGTTCCTAGGGATGAGAGGGGTGCTTTTGAGAAAATTAAGTGTATATTTTCTATTGCACCGGTGGGAAGTTTGGAGAAGTCGCGGGAGTGTTTCTCGCTAAGAAACACTCACCGAACGCTGGTGTTGGCAGCACCGGACGCTGGTCCAGAGCGTCCGGTGTGGTGTCAGTCTGTGGCTCAGGTGTGCAGAGCGCACCGGACGCTGGGCGGTTACTGTTCGAGCGTCCGGTGGTGTGGACGTCAGCGAGTGCGCGCGAGGAGTTTCTGACCGGTGAGCACCAGACGCTCAGGGTGCGTCCGATGGCTTGCGTCTGGTGACCTTGCGAGTTTGTGGAGCTCTCTGCGCACGGGTCCAGTGTGCACCGGACGCGTCTGGTGAGACGCAGTAGAGCGTCCGGTGGTGCTGTGCAGGCACGCGTGCGCAGTAGCCGTTGACGGCAACGGTCGAGTTCAAATGGCTAGTGACACGTGGCTGACGCCTGAGCACCGGACGCTGGGAGTTGAGCGTCCGGTGGCTCCCTGTGAGCGTCCGGTGCCCATGTGTTTTGCCTAGTGAAGGGGCAACAGCTAGTTTAGGCCTTGGGGCTATAAATAGAAGTGGTGGCCAGCCTTGGCCGGTGCTGAGCACCCTTGGGACTTAGTGTCCATGCTTGGGGAGTGCTAGTGAAGCCTCTAACTCACATATGCTTGATAGTGATCATCCGATTGTGTGAGTGAGCGATTCTAGTGCGTTGCATTGAGAGATTGCATCGAGTGGCACTAGGTGTTCGTGTTGCAAGCCGGTAGTGCTTGTTACTCTTGGAGGTTGCCACCTCCTAGACGGCTTGGTGGCTTCTGACTCCGTTGAAGCACGCAAGGAGATTGTGCGGTGCTCTGGAGAAGAGATTGTGAGGGGTACGGTGCTCACCCCGCGGGGATCGCGAAGAGCAACTCTAGTTGAGCGAGACATGAAGAGCGACAAGTGGTCCGGCCGGGTCAAGTGCTAGAGCTTGTGGTAAGCACTCCTCGTGGGAGAGTGTGACTTGCGGGTCACCACTAGCAAGAGGACCGGCGGCAACCTTGGAGCTTGTCTCAACGGGGATGTAGCTTGGTGGCAACCAAGTGAACCTCGAGAGAAAATCATCGTGTCAACTTTGTTCTTCCTGTTGGTTTGCAAGTCCCAAACACAAGCTTGTATTTACATTCATATATTTGTGCTTGTGTAGTTGCTCTTGTAATTAGTTAGCTTGTGTAGCTTGCTAGTTACCTTCTTGCTTGTGTAGCTAGAAGTAGTTCCCTTGCGTGACTAATTTGGTTTGTGTAACCTTGTTAGTCACTTTGCTTAGTTTGTGTAGCTAAGTAAGTTGCGCTCTCTATTTTGGCATTAGTTGCCTTGTTTTTGAGCTTGCTAGTGAGCTTAGGCTTTGTGCGTTTTGCCTCACTAGTTTGTGTAGGAGCTCCCCTGGTTTGCAAAGTACTAGTTGCATAGGTTTGTGTGACCTTGCTTCTAGATTTGGTTAGGTGAGCTCTTGCTAAGGTAGCACCTTGCTTGCTTGTTTAGGATCTTTTCAAGGTGCTAGAGAACTTAGATAGAGGGGTGTAGTCTCAGCTAGACCGACAGTTTTAATTCCGCATTTGTTTCGGTTAGCTGGCGTAATAAGTTTTAGAAAGGACTATTCACCCCCCCTCTAGTCCGCCATCTCGACCCTTCACCTTCTTGCATAAGCACACAGCCCAGATCGATACCAGATGCATCACAAAAGACATCGAAAGGCTTTTCAATATCGGGTTGAGCCAGGACAGGAGCTGATGTCAGCAATGTCCTCAACTTGTGGAATGCCTCCTCACATTCTGGCATCCACACGAACTTCTCATCTTTCTGAAGTAAGCGAGTCATAGGCTTGGATATTTTTCGAGAACTCTAGAATGAAACGACGATAATACCCATCCAAACCCAGAAAACTCCAAACCTCGTGCACAGAAGTTGGAACCTTCCAATCTACCACTTCTTGCACTTTGGCCGGATCAACTGATATCCCTTCTTCAGACAAGACATGGCCCAAGAAAGGTACTTTCTTTAGCCAGAACTCGCATTTGCTAAACTTAGCATAAAGCTGATGCTCACGCAAATGGGTTAACACTACACACAGGTGCTCTGCATGTTCTTCTTCATTGCGAGAAAATACTAGGATATCATCAATGAAGACCACCACAAACTTGTCTAGTTCAGGCATGAAGACCGAATTCATGAGATACATGAAGTGTGTCGGTGCATTCGTAAGACCGAAGGACATGACAAGATACTCATACAGCCCATATCTCATCGAGCAAGCCGTCTTGGGTATATCTTCAGGACGGATCTTGATTTGATGGTACCTAGACCACAAATCAATCTTGGAGAATACCTTAGCTTTAGACAACTGATCAAACATGATATCAATGTGAGGAAGAGGATACTTATTCTTGATAGTCACCGCATTAAGTGGGCGATAACCACACACATGCGCAAAGATTGATCTTTCTTCTTCACAAAGATAGCCGGACAACCCCAAGGATAAGAGCTAGGACGGATAAGACCCTTCTTCAACAATTTGTTCAACTGGGTCTTAAGCTCAGCCAGCTCATTTGGCGGCATTCTATACGGTCTACTAGAGATAGGAGCAGTACCTAAAAGCAATTCAATTTTGAACTCCACATCCCGGTCCGGAGGAAGCCTGGGCAATTCATCAGGAAACACATCTGGAAACTCACACACCACCGGAATATCCTCAATGGCCCTAGATGTAATTGTGTTCATTGTGCTGTGGATATGAATATCACGAGGAAGTTGCACTAAGAATGCCTTCTTAGTACCAGGATCTCTTAATATCACTACGTGAGTAATGGTGTCAATAAGAACCCCATTACCACTCATCCACTTCATTCCCGGAATTACATCTATGCCCACACCAGGCAAAACAACCAGATCAGGAAGAAACTGATGGAATCCTATTTCTAGAGTTGCCCCCAAAACCACTTGATTTGTAGAAATATTATTTCTAGCAGCACTAATGCAATAACTGCCTTTATCAAGTGTAATTGCCTTGAGATTATGCTTAGACACAAAATCTGAACTCATAAAGGAATGTGATGCTCCTGAATCAAAAAGCACAAAGGAATGTGTCTACCTTGAGATTATGGTTAGACACAAAATCTGAACTCATAAAGGAATGTGATGCTCCTGAATCAAAAAGCACAAGTGCATCACATTGGTTATCCAAACTACCAGCTGTGACTACCACACCAACAGGGATGGCTTCCACTGTAGTATAGTGAACACGCCCCTGACAGATGTTCCCTTGGTTGGCCTTCTTCGGTGGGTAAGGGTGGTTGCTTTGCCAATGCCCCGTTTGATTGCAGTTCTTGCACGGACGATTGGCAGGTGGAGTCTTGGCATAGCTGGGCTCAGTGTTCCCCCTAGGAAGAGCAATAGAGTACCCCTTGCAAAACCACATCTTTGCCTGATTCTTCTTCACTGGATGGCGGTTTTGCATATTAGGAGTTGGAGCATGATACTTGGGCTTAGATGCCACTAGAGCCTTGGATTGAGATGCCCCTACCTCAAAAGCTCACTTGAGAGTTTTAGTCGCAATGTACACAGTGTTGTAATTCTCTTGAGTAAGAGCATCAGTGACAAACTCATTGAAGGTGGCACACTTAGTGTGGCCCATAGTCTTCAACAGTTTGGGACCAAGACCCCTCTTGAAGCTAGCAATCTTCTTTGCCTCGGTGCTCACAAACTCAGGCGCATACCTTGACAGATGATTGAAAGCATGCAGATAGTCTTTCAGAGTTTTGTTCTCCTGAGTTAGCTGCATAAACTCAGTATGCTTCATCTCCATGACCCCAGGAGGTATGAAGTGCCCCTTGAAAGCTTCACGGAAGAGATTCCAGTCAATCACAGTATTATCTGGAAGAGCCTCCCAGTGCTGATTCCACTAGATGCCAGCCGAACCCTGCAACTAATGAGCTGCATATTTGTTGGCAAATCTTAACGCACATCGGCTAGAGTAAGATGTGACAAGTATCTAGAAATGGTGGAGCCTAACTATCACTCCTTAAATGCAAGCCTAGGTTGTTACTAGGATAGGGTGTCAGACTACCCTGAGCAACGGCTCCATAAATGCTAAGCAACGCTAAACTCTAGCGGTGACACAAGACGTACCAAGGGTAACTCTGCAAGCGCACAAGTACCGCCGTAGCACTTCAACCGTGTGGTGAGTATCCGCGGTGTCGTAATTTATAGTTCGCTCATGGGAAGCGGACTAAGGTTCTCTTAATAAATATATGGATGGATATCCGTAGTTTGTGTCTACTCAATCTAAGTTCACTAGTGCTAATAGGGCTGTAAGAATAGCAAGATAGAATAATAGATAAGTCAGATAAAGGTAAGTAAAGATAACTGGTAGTGAGCTAGCTAGGTGGGAGGACAACGAGTGAGTAAGGACCCCTATGTATCTAACTCTACTTCTGTGTTCTAATCCTAATCAATGTAAATGACTCAACTAGACTAGTATCCAGACAGTATTGTGTGGTGGAAGTCGACTGCAATAGGAGGATGAAACACCTATCCAAGCGGACCTTTGTCTTATGGGCGCCTATAGACCATACCCGACGTGAATAGAACCTACTGGGAAGCAGAGACCTGTCACGCTTCACCGCCGCCCGCTAACACATTTGATACGGTGGCATCCACTAATAAGCGCTAGCCTAAGCACCTCGCTTACACTAGTCTTATAACATCAACTATCACGTAAATAGTCAAAGCCCCTAATGGTAGTGGAACACACACAAGGTGTTGAAGACACTAATCTAACTAAGGCAGCTACACTAATAAGACTAAGACACAACACTATAATAAGTATAGTAATGCACTAAGCAATACTCAAAGTAAAGACTTGAAGTAAATACTTAGTAAAGTAAAGAAAGACTATTGATATAAAGAATGTAATACAAGAGAAAAGGAACAAGAGCTATACCAGACTCTCGAGAAGACAGCTTCGGAGACCCGAGCTTCGCTTGACTCGACTCTAACTCCCACTCTAGACTAGACTACACTACACTTGATCTCCCAAGTGAGATTTGGAAATCAAATATGAAGATGGAAGAAGTTCATGGGAGATGGAGGACCCCTCCTTATATAGGGGTGAGAGAGTGGGTGCCACGTTAGCAATCCGCGTGATCCTTCCTTCAACACCCTTGGATGCACCAACCTCCCAACCGCCTTAGATGGATGTTTGAAGCATTGCCACACATGAGGAAGGTCGTTGGGAGTGAACCGACTCCAGATGGGGCCCACATGTAGGTCGGTCAACCTACCCTTTGGCTGACTGTGGGTCCCACTGACCTTCTCGAAGGTCCTTAAGTCGGTGGGAGGCTTGGCCTGGTGGCATCACCCAATTGGTCGGTCGGCCGACCGACCTTTGGGGCCCCTGGCCCACCACTCGCCTCCTGGTGGTGTCCCCACTTGTCATGTGAAGTGTTTTCCAAAATTGGCCCAAGGATCCATGTGCTAAGTGTTTGAACCATTGAGGGCAAGCACACTTGGATCCTAGGGTTGGGATTGACTCCTTGGAGTATGCCATGGCTCATGCCATGGAGTGGAGACCCTGGTGGGCCCAAACCATGGTCGGCCGACCGAGGTTATGGGGCTCACAGGGCTCATTTCCTTCTTCCCTGCATTGAACAAGTTAAGAGTACAAGTGGAACTTTATTAGTGATAAATATGTTCATGTGATGCTTATCTTCCTTTAGTCGAGGACTGTTGACGGGCTTTTGAGTATATAGAACTGGGTCTTATTTCCTGTCAACAATATTCCACCTTTAGACACTCGGTCAGCCGAAGCAAGCAGAACTTCTGTTCCACCGTATTCAGCCACTCAGCCTGAAGGGGTTCTTCAGCCTCTCTGAAAGATGGGGGCTTAGTGTCCATGAAATCCTTGAAACTGCTGTACTGGTTAGGTGTTGGCCCATGTTGCACATTCCGACCACCCTGATTTGCCATCTAATGAATAGTCTCAGTGAGCAACCTCTGTCTTTCCACCATCATTTGCATCAGCTCTGTTGGATTCGATGGTGGGGGAGGAGGGGGTGGATCCATGTTTGCATGATTTCCCGCACCTCGAGTGCCTCGAGACATGTGTAAAGACACAGTCATTGAGTATTGATGATGACAAGATTTGTCGTAGAAGAACTTATAATCATGCACGAAAGTTTTCGAGGGAATAACTTTATAGAAAGAGGCACAATAACTCAATTCCACAAAACAACATCACCAATCACAGCACATGACACAGATATCCATCCAATGCACAATAAAGGGAAACATCGTCAACAGCCGTTCAAACATGATAGAGTAATTACAACAACCGGTCCATAAGGTTATTACATCACCATAGCACAAACACAGGAACTAAGATCAAGGTTTAGGATTACATCATGATGACAAGTTGACTGCCACCGGTCAATATACAAAAGAACCTCACAAGGCGGCTACCAACACTACCCACTACACCTAGGCTCATCGTCCGAGTCAGCGTTGAAGATCGCCTCTCCATCCTCATCGCTAACCGGCTCAAGCTCCTCGTCCTCCACATCCTCATGCAAGAGTGGTGCAACCACGGCCTGTCCATCTACCTCCAAACCATCATCATCGGCCACGATCACCTGAGGTGCCACATCTAGGTAAACTGGTGCAGGGCGAGGAATAGGGTGTAGCAAGTTGTTGAGGCGGTGAATCTCCACAAGACCAGCCTCAACCTGATCCTACAAATAGTTTTCCCGCTCAGCCGAGTGAACACGGTGCAACTCCCATGCCCGGCACATGTTCTCGAACACACGCAGCGTAGTGTCCTTCTCGTGAGTGACCTGCACTAAGTGCTCCTACAAGGTATCATTCTCCCAAGCCAGATGACTCATCTACACCTGCTTATGATCTCTCTCCCGAGTGGCCTTCACCCACTGCTGCCTACGATACTTCGCAATGTCCTCCCAATCATTACGGTCCTTCTGGGCCTGCTCCAGGAGTCTAGCTTGCTTGCGAAACTTGTGAGCATACTTTTCAGCCTTCTGTTAGGTCAGCATGGGGAATGGAGGCCACTGGCCCTCCTGTCAGCTCATCACCAAACCTCTAACAGATGTTGAGCAGTATGGCATGGGCTGCAACCTGAGCTGCCTCGCACGAAGTCTGCCCATCCGCATTGTAGGTCCACCCTATCCATGCGGGCCTGCCTCCATGTGGAGGGACAACACCCTGCACGGCAAGCCACTGCAAGCCTCCTGACATATCCACCTCCCACAAAGGAGTATTGAGGTGGCTCCGGTTACCTAACTGACTGCAACACCCTCCACAGCAGGGTAGGAGTACCAAACTCACTCAGAAAGGTGTCACTAGGGAGAGGTGAGGCGGGCACGTCCATCTGTGGAAAGGAATAACTATGGGTGAGAGAGGATTATTTAAGCAATACTTATTTATTAAAAAGGGACAACATTGTAAAGGAAGGAGTAGACAGAATGTATGTATGAATGCGATATGATGCATGCATGATCCGTACGTCCTCACAAACTTAGAAAATTATCATTCCAACGGATATACGGTGGCATGCATTCGTCTCTCAATTTGGTAACTAACGATTTACACACGCGCTATTAGAGTACTTGCACAAAACTTCATTGTAGCCCAAACAAGTCCCAATATTTCACTCAAGAAAGCAGTAAACTAAGTGCACATCACTTGCACATACCCCGGCATACACAAACAATGACACCACATCTACCTGAGAAATTAATTGCTCCCCAATTAAGTTTCTTTCGTGGTTCCATAGTTAGACATGCAACCACTCTAGAAAACCACCGTCAACACTCCCCTAGACTGTCGTTTGGACGATCAAGCTGTCACAGCTCACACTTACCTGAGCGTAGGTGTGACGTTGCACAATTTAAATCTAGCGACATATGTGGCTAATTCACATATGAAGGCTACCTCTACCATTAGACTACAGGGTAGCATAGTGAGGTCATCACACATCCATACCTGAGTGCTGCTGGAGATACATAATTAAAACCCCCCAAGTCAGTACTTATATAGCCAACTAAAGTCCTTATATGGGCAAGGAGGATTCAACCACTGGCATACCTTAGGTGCTGGTTTGTACAATTTATTTAAAAATTCTTTTATTTTAAATAAACAAATGATGCATTTAATGTTGAACTTGCTCTGATGCCAGCAGTCACAGAACTGACCAAATTATAAGAGATCAAGTGTAGAAATGATCGTGCTGACAACCAAGTTTTCAAATTTGAGCTCATATAATCCCGGTAGTCAACTGAAACCATGAAGGATTTCAAACCAACTTTGCAATGAACCAAGATCGTAATAGTTCAACACAACACATCAATTGTTACATAGTTCATTCACTGTCGATGAAGTGACACCACAACGGAGTTTACTTAAATTATTACAACACAAGTTCAAGTAGCGGAAGCAACATAGTATTCCCACACACATCACTGGTTCTTGTTACAGCCCGGGTTTTATCACATCCACCAAAAGCAACATAGGTAAGAAGTCATTAGAGAACCACGCCCAATGGTTTAGTCCTCATCCCCAGCAGGGTGAAGACAGGTCTTGCAGAACCCGTCATAGAAGATGTCATCTGCAGCAAGCGGGAATAAACCCTGAGTACGAGGATGTACTCAGCTAGACTTACCCGTCGAACCACACATAAAAGACACCAAAGATCATGCAAGGTTGAGTATAAGGTGGAGCTAGCTTGACTCATATATTTGCAAAAGAGCTTAAGTTGGATAGTAAACCATTCTTATTAGCACCATTTCGATTATCATTAACCTATCACTAGATTAGCACCTAGACTAAGCACTTCACTTGATTATTAACAAACAATAATAACCATATCAAGTTTCAGTATTTCTTCGTGCTTGCTATCCTCAACATCATCATTAAAGAACCATTAAGTATTTAGTGAATGCTATGTTTGCCTCTGCTCTATCAAGTTCTCACTATCCGGGAGAGATGACGATTCGAATTGATTCCTATCTAGCTGGAGCGTTATTCCTAGCACTCAACCATGCATCCCCCGTCGGAGAGCAAGTGGGTCACCTTTGGTACGAGTCAGAAATCGCGGCTCCGATCAGCGCCGCACTCCTAGGGCTGCCACTCTGCCAGGAAGATCAGAACTTTTAAATCACCTGCCCTTGGTCTTACGCCAATGGCCCCCCGTACACCGCACTTCCTCTGGTAGTGCGCACTTTATACTTTCCGGTCTTCCGGCCTGAGTCATACTACTAGGCTTCGCGGTCGGAACGAGTTATCCGACCAACTAAGTGTCAGGCATGCGTTCAACATGACAAGAGGACGTACAATGATCGGTCCTTAGCTACCACATATGGAGTTACTACCACCTTGCAAAACTCCACCGGGCTTAAATCATTTTTAACTAGGTTCCTTTCCCACGATAGCAAATATAGCCAACCGTGATCCAACAAGAAGCCCTATTTTGCGCAGGTGACAGGATATCACCCGACTTCTACCGTTTAAAGCATGGCTAGGCTACTACTCGATCCTAACTCTATACCAGGGTAAGGTGAGATATCTAGATAAGGAAAAAGATATAATGCAGCAAGGGTTCCATAACAACTCCTATACGTAATGCAACAATAGATATAACATAATCAAACATGCTTTGAAAATAAAGTGGGAGACTTAAGATACTCTGGGGCTTGCCTTTCACGAATGACGCGGGCTCGTGACTAGGGCACTCGACTTCCTCTTCAGGCTCCTCGGGTCCTGCTGGCTGGACCTCCGTCTCTGGGGTGACCTCCGGGCCTTCTGGATTCACCCTCTCGAGCTCGAACGACGCTGCGATCTCCGGTGCACCTATTGCATGCACGCAATGAGTGAGGAATGTATGCATACGAGGAAGTGGTGAATGCTTAACATGATCATGGTCACAACACCACAGTTTACTCATTTACTGAGTAAACTTCTTTACAAGTTCACAGAAGAGTCCCACCAAAACTAACAAAGATGTACTAACTTACACAAATAAACAGCATCTACCAACAGCAAGAAGTCCAAAGAACAATTCATAACTGGAGATATATAAATCCAATAGATATGAATTAAGACATTCTGGAAAGCTTATGAAATTGTTTACATTTTATCTTTAGACATCTCAGCAAGATTCATAAGTTACACAAGCCAATTAAACAAAGTTCCAGGCTCAGTCCCAGAAAAACTGAGAGCACCTAGTTCTGGAACTTCACTTAGAAAAGCTATAGATTTTAAACTACTGGGCCAATTGTCCCCAAATTTTAACTACTGTTAGAACACAAAGTTTACAACAACTTTGGTATAGACAAGTCTTCCAGAAAATGAAGCTAACATCAGGCAATAATCAGATTAATCCTTTGCTGCCCAGAACAGCTATATACATTTAATTAATTATTTGCCAACATAGCAAAAGCATATTTAGTGCCAACCAAGTGACTCATAAGAACAAACATGATACAATATTACCATAAAACCACATGTTAGCTACTAAATCCTCAATTATGAAGCTTTTATTAATTTAATTCCATAAAAGAGCACAATTAAGAGGTACCCGCAAGAATGCTCAGAAAACTCTACAAAAATTACAGGAGCATAAGCAGGCCACATATACATCACCATAAAACGTTCAGAGCAATAGCACATGCCAAACTTAAGATATTTAATTAACATGTGACAAGGTGCTTATTACATAAATTAAGAAACATGGGCTAAATAGTGTCAAACAACAGATTTTTCATATTATTTATATGACACTACTACCATAACCACAATTGACACTGAAGAAGGGCACCAGTATAAGCATACAATATTTATTATGATTTAAACAAGGATTCAAGCAATAATACCAACATAAATTACATATCAGTGATATACTGCTTCAAAAATCATGAAATATTTATTAGAGCATACTAGTACCACATAAGGAATAGCATAAAAATATCATAACAATTGGAGCAGTATACCAAGAGATATGAATTTACTTGGAAATAACAAGATTAATTCATAACAATTATTTTTCACAGAAAACATGGCACATTTTATATTTTTCCTAAAAACTAGCCATCTCAAGGAATGCCACAAAATTTGTTGCACAATGTTTGGAGCTCAGAAACATGAGATATGATTTTTGCAAGATTGCACAAAATCATGAATTTGAATAAAAGAGGAGGGAAACAGTGAGTCGCTGATAGCGGGACCCACATGTCAGGTTCTTCTTCCCCCCGACAGAGACAAAGTTCGCCGGCGATTTCTCCGCAACGGCGAGGTCTCCGTCCAAACCGAGGATACCAACGTGATCCTAGGATACTAGCGAAACGATTGACCCCCTTTTTCCCATGGCGGAGCGACCAGAAGGTGCTTGTCGTCGACCATGGTGGCTTGGTGGAGGTGCTCGGCGATACGCCGGCGTTCTCAGGCCGGTAGAGCGTGCGCTAGGGTTTCCTATAGCACCAGTGAACTACGGTGAAGCTTTTTAGCTAGGTGGCTTGACTTGAAACGACGTGGAGAGGGATGGCCACGAGAGGACCGAGCTCTGGCGGAAACACGGCGGCGCTGCGCGTCGTGTCCGGCGACAGTGAGCGCGGTAGAGTGTCCCCCGAGTGGCGCATAAGATAGCGAAGGTCCTAAGCTACCCAGAGAACCCAACCAGAGAGGAAGAGAGGCTCCGAGGAGCTCAGCATTGAGTTTGTCGGAGAAAACTGTTCCGACGACCCGATTTAGGGAAGGTGGGAAATGTGGGCTCACCGGAGGGTTTCACGGTGAGCTTGATGGTGGAGATTGGAGAGCAGAACACGGCAAAGCTGCTGGTGAACTTTGGTGGGCAACGGTGCAGCATGGAGCGCGCTTGAACTCACCGGAGTGAGCTCGGCAATGGTGACTCCGCTGTCGCCGCGCTTTCTGCGAGAGAGGAGGAAGGGAGGGAATGGGCGTGTCCAGGAGCTCGAGGACGTCATCGTGGAGGTCATGCATGTCCTCAGCACTGAAGAGCTGGGCCAGGAGTGGCGTACGGGCACCAAATGGCTAACAGGTGCAGCCGCCGGTTGGCCACGTCAGCGACTGAAGATTTCCATCAGAGCTCGATTCAGTGAATGACAGAGAGACTTTGGCAGTGATTAACTCCCAAACCGTGGCGAATTAGGAGATGATGTAGTTGACAATCTTGGAGTACTAACTGAGTTCTACAACTTTGTCAACTGGAGCAAGAGCCAAATCGGCCTAGACGAAGAGATACAAGGTTTCCAAAATCCTTCAAGCAAACTAGTGGCGCCAGGACTTAGCAAAATTTTGCTAAGTGTCAAAACAGCCCCCAATTCTGCCTTGTGGGCCATTTTTGAACAAGTTGTGATCATTTTCATGAGATGGTCCTAAAAAACATTTGTTCCTTATAAAATTTGCTACAACTTTGCTTTAGAATGTTTTGCCATGCAAATATTTTATGAAGTTTTAAAAGCCTAAGCAAAAGAGGTTTAGAAGCCCCCTAAGGTGAAACTATGACTTAGGAGCATAATTAGAGGATATGATCAACATGAACATTGCTTCTAAGGTTGAGTTAAGCAAAGTTCAACCACTTACCAAGGTCTAGAACACATACAAGAGCATGACATACTCAAACACAAGCATAGAAAGCATAATTAAGCAAGTTAAGCAACATCTACTCATAAAATTACATGTCCCAAGATATATGATGATCATGGTATGCTTATGAAGATGATTATGCACAAGCATAGAAAGCATAATTAAGCAAGTTAAGCAACATCTACTCATAAAATTACATGTCCCAAGATATATGATGATCATGGTATGCTTATGAAGATGATTATGCTCATGTCATGCATCTGAAAGGATGCAACCATAACACTGGGGTGTTACATTGTACTCTTTGGAGAGGGCGGTGCAGGCGGTGGAGGCGGTGGGGCCGATCTTTTTGGTGTTGGAGAACGCAGTGGAGGAGTTGGAGACCTCGGTGGAGGAGGTGGAGACCGTGGTGGAGGTGGTGGCAGGGTCGGTGCGGCTGCCGTAGGTGTTGGAGGAGATGGGCTTGCAGGTGTTCCATTGAATCCAGCATCATCACCGCCCGTAGCACTATGATGCGCTGGGGAATGAACTGGACTTAGGTTGGAGGAGTCCCTGCCAAGAAAACGAGTTCTGTGAGCAAACTTTATTTAAATGCAATACATAAATAATATAAGAAGTAAAATCACGCACAAACCTATGGTGAGGAAGAGGCAACAGTGACACTGCTGGAATAATTATGAAGCAGTTGCGCCAACAAATAAATATCTTCTCAGCTTCACCTAAGGTCTTCTCTCCGTCTCCCCCTTCTATTTCTAGAGGCACACTGCCACAACCTCTCTCAACCCTATCAACTGAGAGGCTAGCATATCCAGCTGGTACTAGTCGACTATGGATTCTTAGAGTTCTCTTTCGGTCGATAGGGTTGACAACATCGATAGCCACCTTTTTTGTTGCATTCCCATCTGGTACATGCAGCTCACAAGTAGTAAAAGCCTATGTGACATCATCCACGAGGAAGTGTAGCTTCATGTCATCCTGAATGGTTGGTACTTCCATGGATGCGCAACTGCTTTCCAACTGGCCTAGGGGGCTAATGTTGACCTTAGGCTGTGATGTACCTTGCCCTTTCGTCATTTGACTAAGTGCTTCTTGTACTTGCCTTTTGATCTTCACCTGCATCCATTCTTCACAAGATTTCTCATGCTCTTCTGACTACATAACAAAAGCTTCCAGCCGGTGGATCTGCTCTGCCTCCTTGTTCTTTCTCTAGCGGCTTTTGTAGGTTTGTCGATCAGCTTTGAATGAATGCAACGATGGAACTGCCCCAAAGCCTCTCGTACGTCCATCGTGCTCAAGATATTCAAGCTCGTACGTGAGTTCATCCTGCTCCCGGTTGGGCCTAAACTCACCAGATTAAACCGCCTCCCGTGCACGGACTAGTCTCTCTGGTGCTCTAGAGATTTCTTGGCCCCAAACTAGCGCCCCGGTGTCTGGGTCCACGCTTCCCCTATGACCGTAGAACCAATGCTTGGAGCGCTCGCTCCAATTATTTGCTATTGTCTTGAGTGTGACCCCCCTAGCAAGCATCTCCTATTCTATTCGGTCTCACTTGGGAACGGCACTCTTATAACCACCTGATCCCATATGATGGTGGTATGTCTTTCTACTTGCATTCTCTTGGTTCCTAATGGCTCGTTCCTCGCCCTCTTCTAATGTTTTGTACTGCACAAAGTCATCCCAGAAGGCCCTCAACTTTACATATTGCTTGAGGTTGAAATTTAGGGTCTTGTTTTTCTTTACAAATTTATTGTACAAAGTCTTCTTCTAATTCTGGAACAGTACCGCCATCTTCTTCATAGTCCAGTCACATTCACGCCTTCAACTCTTCATCGTTGGTGTCGAAGGAGAAAACCGCCGTGACGGCTTTCCAAACTAACTCCTTGTCATGATCTGAGACAAAACTGATTTCAAGAGCACCTCGCTTCTCTCTCCATTCACGAGCACTAATCGGTATTTGGTCTCTCACAAGGTAACCACAGTGATCGACATATTTAGTTGCATGTTCACCAAGTGGTCTGCCTGTAGCTGTCTCAAACTTGGAGATTACATAGCGGCCCTCCAACGGCTTCTTTAGCCCTCGTGGAGGTATACTTCTCCCCGTAGAGGTCGATCCAGAGGGCTACACATAGATATAGAAACAAAAATACTAAATTAATAATCAAGTAAGTCTAAAACCTAATGTAAGAGATGCATTATATATGTTACATTTACATACCTCGCCGGTATTTCCTTCTTGTTGCACGACGAGTTGTTGCTCAGGCGCATTGTCCTCTTGTTTCTCAGGGCCATTGCCCTCTTGTTGCTCAGTCAGATTGTCTTGCGTGAGCTCGTTGTAATCAACAAAGTACTGACTACCATCGTCGATCATATTTTGAATGGCATCTTCCATATAATCAGGATCATCGTGAGGATGGTCGGCCATTTATATATATATAAGATAAGAAAACAATAATACTAGAATAATACTAGGATAATATACTAAAAAATAATACTAAAAATAATACTAGAATAATAAAATATATATTAGAGATTTATATACTACTACTAGTACTACTACAAACGAAAGTGCTGGAGTGCTCCAAACTAAAAATAATACTAGAATCTTTTAAGCCAAGTAATATACTAGAATAATATACTACAAAAATAATACTACAAAATAATACTAGAATAATAGTACAAACAATAATATATACAAAACAATAAAAAATAAAATATATATTAGAGACTTATATACTACTACTAGTACTACTACAAACCAAAGTGTTGGAGTGCTCCAAACTAAAAAATAATTCTAGAATCTTTTAAGCCAAGTAATACGCTAGAATAATATACTAAAAGAATAATACTAAAAAATAATACTAGAATAATAGTACAAACAATAATATATACAAAACACTAGAAAATAAAATGTATAATAGAGACTTATATACTACTACTAGTACTACTACAAACGAAAGTGTTGGAGTGCTCCAAACTAAAAATAATACTAGAATAATATACTAAAAATATACTAGCATAATATAATTCATAACAATTAAAAACACTACATGTATACTATACTAGAATAATATACTAAAAAGTAATACTAGAATAATATACTAGCATGCATTATTTTTTAGTGTATATATATACTTAAATATATATACAATTCATAACAATTCAAAACACTACAATTCATAATATACATGCATTTTTTAGTCTATATATATAAACTGTTGGCATATATATATATATATATATATATATATATATATATATATATAACATTATTCATTCATTTTTTAGTATACTTAATATATATATATATATATATATATACTTCATAACAATTCAAAACACTACAATTCATAATATAAATGCATTTTTTAGTCTATATATATAAACCGTTGGCATTCGGCATTCATAGATCGATCTAGTAAGTAGGAGATAGCCGGCCGGAGTTCGATCGATGGAGATGGTGGTAGGCGCTGGTGGAGATGGTCGCGGCGGCACTGGAGACGGCCGCGGCGGCGCTGGAGATCGAACGGCGGCGGCACTGAAGACGAACGGCGGCGGCACCGAAGACGAACGGCGGCGGCGCCGAAGACGAACGGCGGCGGTGGACTAGACAAGGCGGCGGCTCTGCTCGACGAAGACGAAGACGATGGAACTGTCGGATCCAGCGTACATGTGCGCTTAAATAGGGGCAGATCCTTTAGCACCGGTCCGTAGCTAGAACGAGCCGGTGTTGAAGGGTGACCCTTTAGTACCAGCGCGTAACACCAGCCTGTCCTAAAGGGTCCCTTTAGCACCGGTTCCAGCCACGGGCCGGTGCTAAAGGGTCCTTAGGCGGGCTCAGGTGGGTTCCTCAAATTTTCAGGACACTCTGCATGCCTGTTTTTAGTTTAGCTTTTTAAAGTGTTTATATATACACTATACATTATTAATTGTATAGTAAATTAAATATTTTGTATAATATTTTTAAAAAAGTGACAAGTATTGTATTTTTCTTTAATGTACACATAAAAAATTTTAACCTTAAATATCTTAGTGTATTTTTTAAATTTTCAATAACTTTTTAATTAATGTTTAGTATTTTATTAATGTAAAAATATATTATTCCAATAAATTTAAAAAAACTATATCCAATCAACACGAAATCTACTTTCACATCATATTGACGTTAAACTTTTTATTTTTATCATTTATTACTCAGAATGCGAGTAGGGTACAATTTTCATCAAATAAAAAAATCTATTTATCATATAAAAAAATAGATCCTAATGAATACACACTTTGACCGAATCCTAGATGGTCCCAAATGGAAAAGTCATGAATACAAAGTTTGTTACACTCATCAAGTTCTACATTTGGTCTAATGGTCAACTTTTCATTTGGAAAAGTTTGAACCACTCAATTTTGAATTTTGAAAGAATTCATAGCCACGCATCGGTTTTTGGAACCCTAGATGGTCTCGACTGGAAAAGTCATGAATATAAATATTGTTTCACTCATCAAGATCTACATTTAATACATAGACCATTTTTGCATTTGACAAAGTGTTGGGAAGGTGTAGTTGAAAATCCACAATTCTCACATATAGTTTCATATAGTTTGTGTGAGATTCAATATTTGGTGGGTATTGTTAACTTAAACTTTCTCAAATGAAAAAATTGTCTATATAAAAAATTTGGATCTTCATGATATCTAACAACTTGGTATTCAAAATTTTTCATTTAAGTAATTTAGTTTGTCATTTGACCAAGTTTGACCAAAACCCGTCTTGGATTTTAAACACATGTGCTTAGGATTGGCTCAAATTTATCCAAATAGAAAAATGGATAATATATCAAATATAGATCTTGATGATCTCTAACAACATTGTATTCAAATTTTTTTCATTTGAAGTCATCAAATGGGTTATTTGACCAAGTTTGACCAAAGTCAAAGCATTGGTTTTTAGAAACACACACTTTGACCGAACCCTAGATGGTCCTAAATGGAAAAGTCATGAATACAAAGTATGTTACACTCATCAAGTTCTACATTTGGTCTAATGGTCAACTTTTCATTTGGAAAAGTTTGAACCACTCAATTTTAAATTTTAAAAGAATTCATAGCCACGCATCAGTTTTTCGAACCCTAGATGGTCTCGACTGGAAAAGTCATGAATACCAATATTGTTCCACTCATCAAGATCTACATTTAATATATAGACCAGTTTTGCATTTGACAAACTGTTGGGAATGTGTAGTTGAAAATCCACAATTCTCACATATAGTTTCATATAGTTTGTGTGAGATTCAAGATTTGTGGGTATTGTTAACTTAAACTTTCTCAAATAGAAAAATTGTCTATATAAAAAGTTTGGATCTTGATGATATCTAACAACTTGGTATTTAATTTTTTTTCATTTTAAGTAATTTAGTTTGTCATTTGACCTAGTTTGACCAAAACACGTCTTGGATTTTATAGAAATGTGATTAGGATTGGAAAAGTAGATCTTGATTAAAATGGACAATATATAAAATGTAGATCTTGATGATCACAACTTTGTATTCAATTTTTTTCATTTCAAGTCATCAAATGGGTCATTTGACCAATTTTGACAAAAGTCAAAGCACTCGTTTTTAGAAACACACACTTTGATCGAACCCTAGATGGTCCCAAATGGAAAAGTCATGAATACAAAGTTTGTTACACTCATCAAAATCCACAATTCTCACATATAGTTTCAAACAATTCTCACAATTTTTACATTTTACAACACATACTATTAAACATGACTTTATATTAAGCGGGCACAACAGTGAACTTCTTCTTGACGTATGACCCTTGGTTATGATCCTGCCGTAACCATGGAGTATCCTCATTGTTTAATAGAATGCTTAGGTCTTTGTTGACTATGAAGGGCGGAATTCAGTCATCCCTTTCATAATCACCTGACATGTCTGATTTGTCCTCAATTCCGACAATGTTTCTTTTCCCAGAAAGGACAATGTGGCGCTTTGGCTCATTGACGATTGAGTGGTCTTCATTTTTTCCTCTCTTTGGTTTCGTAGACATGTCTTTCACATAGAACACCTGACTCACATCCGCAGCAAGGACGAATGGTTCGTCTTTGAACCCACTATTGTTAAGGTCCAAGGTTGTCATCCCATACTCCTTGTCGACTATTACCCCACCTCTGGTCATCTTCACCCATTGGCACCGGAACAAAGGACCTTTAAAATTAGTTGCATAGTCTAGTTCACATATGTCTTCTATGCGTCCATAATATGTTTGTTTGTTCCCATTTGGATGCGTGGCATCCACACGTACACCACTATTTTGGTTTGTGCTCCTTTTACCTTAGCCTACTGTGTAAAATGTGTTACCATTTATCTCATACCCTTTGTACGTGTGGACATACCATGATGGTTGCCTGGCCAACAAATAAAGCTACTCATCAATATTTTCATCCCCTTTTCATTTTTTGTGCAACCAATCGTCGAAAGTTTGCATGTGCTGATGCATTATCCAAGCTTCATTCTTCCCGGGCCACTGGGACCGTAGAAAATCTTTGTGTACCACGACATATGGTTCCACCAATGAGGAGTGCTAGAGAACTATGTAGTGTGTTTTATTGAAGTAATCGTCTCCCATACCAATATATGTTTTCTTTCCAAGTGTTTCCTTTCCGCTGAGTCTACCCCTCGTGTCGAGATTGAGGAATGCCAATTGAGTCAAGGTCTAGAATAAAGTCAACACAGAACTCTATGACCTCCTCTGTTCCGTAGCCCTTGGCAATGCTTCCTTGTAGCCAGGAATGACTATGGACATATTTCTTTAGGACACCCATGAATCTCTCGAACGGGAACATGTTGTGTAGGAACACAGGACCAAGAATACGAATCTCTTTGATCAGGTGAACTAGGAGGTGTGTCATGATATCAAAGAAGGATGGAGAGAACACCAACTCAAAGCTGACGAGACATTGAACGACATCATTCTACAGAGTAGCTAGTTGCTCTAGATTGATTGCCTTCTCAGAAATTGCATTGAGGAATGCACATAGCTTTACGGTGGCTAGACGTACATGTGGAGGTAAAATTCTTCTTAAAACCACTAGAAGCAATTGCGTTATTAGCACGTGACAGTCATGGAACTTTAAGTTCAAGAATTTCTTCTTTGGCACATTAATTATTCCCTTGATATTGAAGGAGAATCCAGATGGGACCTTGATGCTGCTAAGACATTCAAACATGCTTTCTTTCTCTTCTTTGCTCAGAGTGTAGCTAGCAGGGCTTAAGTAATGACATCCATCATCTGTCTTTTCTAGATGCAGGTTGTCTCGTTCTTTCATGCGTTGCAAGTCTTGTCGTGCTTCAAGTGAATCCTTAGACTTCCCATAGACACCCATGAATCCGAGCAAGTTCACACAAAGATTCTTTGTTAGATGTATCATGTCGATCGTGTTGCGGACCTCTAGGACATTTTAGTAAAGTAGCACCCAAAATATGGATTTCTTCTTCCACATGGGTATGTGTCCCTTAGCGTCCTCAGGAATAGGTTCGCTGCCTCGTCCCTTTCCAAATACCACTTTTATATCCTTGACCATTTGGAGTACATCATCCCCAGTTCGATTGAGAGGCTTGGTCTGGTGGTTTGCCTTGCCTTTGAAATATTTGCCTTTCTTTCATACTAGGTGGTTCACAGGAAGAAACTGACGGTGGCCAAGGTACGCGACCTTTCGACATTTTTTCAAAAATACACAGTCAAGGTCTCATAATAGTGTGTGCATGCATTATATCCCTTGTTTGACTAGCCTGAAAGATTACTTAGAGCAGGCCAATCATTGATTGTTACAAACAGCAATGCTCGCAGGTCAAAGTGCTCTTGTTTGTACTCGTCCCACACACGAACCCCTGGTTTGCTCCATAAAAGTTGAAGTTCATCAACTAATGGCCTTAGATAGACATCGATGTCGTTGCTAGGTTGCTTCGGTCCTTGGATAAGCATCGTCATCATAATAAACTTCTGCTTCATGCATAGCCATGGAGGAAGGTTGTAGATACATAGAGTAACTGGCCAAGTGTTGTGACTACTGCTCTACTCCCCGAAAGGATTCATACCATCTATACATAAGGTGAACCACAAGTTTCTAGCATCATCTGCAAAATCTTGGAATTCTCTGTCTATCGCTCTCCACTAGGATCCATCGGCAGGGTGTCTCAGCATATTGTCTATCTTACGATCTTCTTTATGCCACCGCAACAACTTTGCATTGTCCTTGTTTCTGAATAGACGTTTTAATTGTGGTATTATAGGAGCATACCACATAACCTTGGTAGGAATTTTCTTCCTATGACGTTCTTCACCCTCAACATCGCCAGGATCATCACGCCAGATCTTATACCATGATGCCTTACATACCGGACATGCATCCAAATTCTCGTATTCCTCCCCATGATAGAGGATGCAGTCATTAGGATATGCGTGTATCTTCTGGATTTCTAATCCCAAAGGGCAGACAACCTGTTTTGCTTCATACGTAGTGGTGGGAAATTCGTTGCCTTTCGGAAGCATCTTTTTTATGATCTTTAATAACTGCCCAGATGCCTTGTCAAATGTACCATTCTTTGCCTTCCATTGCAGCAATTCCAGAGTGGTACCTAACTTTTTTTGCCCCTCTTTAGCGGTGGGATATAGCGATTTCCTGTGGTCCTTGTTCGAACTTGGCCTTCTGAAGGGTCGAGATGGCAGACTAGAGGGGGGGTGAATAGTCCTTTCTAAAACTTATCACGTCGGCTAACCGAAACAAATGCGGAATTAAAACTATCGGTCTAGCCAAGACTACACCCCTCTATCTAAATTCTCTAGCACCTTGTAAAAGATCCTAAACAAGCGAACAAGGTGCTACCTTAGCAAGAGCTCACCTAACCAAATCTAGAAGCAAGGTCACACAAACCTATGCAACTAGTACTTTGCAAACCGGGGGAGCTCCTACACAAACTAGTGAGGCAAAACGCACAAAGCCTAAGCTCACTAGCAAGCTCAAAAACAAGGCAACTAATGCCAAATTAGAGAGCGCAACTTTCTTAGCTACACAAACTAAGCAATGTGACTAACAAGGTTACACAAACCAAATTAGTCACGCAAGGGGAACTACTTCTAGCCACACAAGCAAGAAGGTAACTAGCAAGCTACAAAAGCTAACTAATTACAAGAGCAACTACACAAGCACAAGTATATGAATGTAAGAACAAGCTTGTGTTAGGGACTTGCAAACCAACGGGAAGAACAAAGTTGACACGAAGATTTTCTCCCGAGGTTCACTTGGTTGCCACCAAGCTACGTCCCCGTTGAGACAAGCTCCAAGGTTGCCGCCGGTCCTCTTGCTAGTGGTGACCCGCAAGTCACACTCTCCCACGTGGAGTGCTTACCACAAGCTCTAGCACTTGACCCGGTCGGACCACTTGTCGCTCTTCACGTCTCGCTCAACTAGAGTTGCTCTTCGCGATCCCCGCGGGGTGAGCACCGTACCCCTCACAATCTCTTCTCCGGAGCACCGCACAATCTCCTTGCGTGCTTCGACGGAGTCACAAGCCACCACGCCGTCTAGGAGGTGGCAACCTCCAAGAGTAACAAGCACCACCGGCTTGCAACACGAACACCTAGTGCCACTCGATGCAATCTCTCAATGCAACGCACTAGAATCGCTCACTCACACAATCGGATGAACACTATCAAGCAAATGTGAGTTAGAGGCTTCACTAGCACTCCCCAAGCATGGACACTAAGACCCAAGGGTGCTCAGCACTTGCCATGGCTGGCCACAACTTCTATTTATAGCCCCAAGGGCTAAACTAGCCGTTACCCTTCACTGCGTAAAAGTCGACCACACCGGACGCGTCCTAGTTCACACCGGACGCGTCCGATATTGACCAGACCAGCGTCCGGTGCTCCTGACCGTTAGAAAAGTAGCCGTTGCCTCTAACACTAACAAGGCACCGGACGCTCACTTTTGAAATACCGGACGCGTCCTTGTTCACACCGGACGCGTCCGGTGTGCACCGGACCCAAACTCAGTGAGCGTCCTAAACTTGAGCCAACACCGGTCGCCACACCGGACGCACACACCGGAGCGTCCGGTGTGCACCGGACTCACGCCCAGAGAGCTCTACAAGAGGAGTTTGCACCGGACGCTAACTCGGACGCGTCCGGTGTGCACCGGATGCAAACTCAGAGAGTTTCACCGAGAAACGAACTCACCGGACGAGGCACACCGGACTCTACGCGAAAACTATTTCCGCGTCCGGTGCCTCAACTCGGACGCGTCCGACCTCATACCGGACGTGTCCGGCCTGAAAGCCTGCGCGAAAAGTTTCTCAACTTCTACCCTTGCTTCCATGTGCCAACACCAAAGTGTCTCCACACTTGTGCACGTGTGTTAGCATTTTCACAAACATTTTTCCAAGGGAGTTAGCCTCTCAACTTGCCACACCACTCGATCCTAACACGTATGCAAAGTTAGATCGCTCAAGTGGCACTAGATGACCGATATGCCAACAAGTTTGCCCCTCTTGATAGTACGGCCATCTATCCTAAATCCGGTCATAAACTTCTCTACACACCTATGACCGGTGAAATGGAAATGCCCTAGGTTATACCTTTGCCTTGCGCTTTCCATTTCATCTCCTCCAATGTTGATGCAACACATGCACCAACCAATCACCAAATGATATGATCCACTTCATATCATCACGTGACCGTATTGGTTCATCGATCTTGACCTTACTTGCTCTTCACCGTTGCCTCGGTCCATCGGCGCCAAGTCTTGCTCAAGCTTCACCGTCACACGCGGTCCCTCGCTTCAAAGCCTCCGACTTGCCCTTCACTCTTGCAACCGGTCCATCAAGCCAAGCCTCATCTTGATCTTCTCCACCTTGGTCACATGACTCCATGTCATGTCTCATATGCAATGAGCTCCTTCATCATCACATCATCACCTGTGGACTAATCTCCTGTGTATCTCACATAAACACTATTAGTCCACCTAAGTTGTCACTCAATTACCAAAACCAAACAAGGACCTTTCAATCTCCCCCTTTTTGGTAATTGATGACAACTCTACAAAGATATGGAAATTAAGCTTTTTCAAGCTAGCACTTCACACAAGTGTAAATTGCTAACTTGTTTTGAATTTTATGCTACTTATCCAACATTTAAGCTCTATGTCAAGATTTGGATAAGCACCATAAAACCCTACTAAGTGCTAAGGTGTATAGAATAAACCTTTGTAGCTCGATACCAAATTCGATATCATTTGAAGCATTCGATGTACACCATCCTTAGCACCATGAGTAGCTAGACAACAAAAACACTTGAAACCCCGTGAGATCAACATTAAAAGCAAGGGTCTAGTCTTTACTTGAAGAACACAAGTCTAGCTACCAACCTATGCATGCTAGTTATCATATCATCAATCAAGTTTTATAACTAGCACACACCACACAAGCATGCATATTGTATTTAGAAACTTATGCAATGCAAGCAAGCACATGAATATGCACATATCAAATGCAAACAATTAATGTTCATGGGCTTGCTCCCCCTACTTGTGTGCTTCTCTTTTGTCTAAGAATTTTGATCCATCATCTTCTGTTTAATGTTGCTCCATTGTCCATGTCCATCTTTGATCTCTCCCCTTTGAAACATATCTTTTGTTGTCCAACTTATCCCATGATCATATCTTTGTTCCAACTTCTCCCCCTTTGTCATTAATTTCCATAAAAGGTATGTGATACCAATTAAATCACTTGATACCAGTTGTAAAAATGTGAATCTCATTGTGACAAAGGATTGCATTGGGATAAATGGTTGAGGCTTGAATCTTGCATTTTTGATAGACATCACCATATGTGTTGGAATGACATTACTTGAATTGCTCTTGAGATACCACTTAGGATCTTTGACCTTGATACCATTTGGTGGGGCACTCCCCCTATGTCATAGCATGGGTCATTCACTTGTCAATCTTGTTGGTGAGGGAACTTTCTTTGCTTGATGATCACTTAAAGTTGAGGATCACTTGTGGAACCACCTTCTTGTATGATAGATACCATATGTATAAATGTGATATCATTTGACATATCTTGTCCGATACCATATGGGATTCTTTTATCAATTAAGGTCTTGTAGTATGGAACCACTTGTTTGCTATCTTGAACATTTGCTATCATCATAATGAGTACCAACTGTAGGATATTACTTGAAGAAACATTTGCGTCTAGATATCCATTCACATTGTTGTCTTGTTCTTGTACTCTAATCATCATGAGCTTCTAATTGTTGATTTGAACTAAGTTGATTTGCTAAAGCTTCCAAGTCCGGTTTGAACCAATGACAAGCTTTTTCACACATTAAGGGTTATCTTGCCAATGTTGTACTTGTCACTTGTTAACAATCCAAAATAGATCAAGTACTTAGGTTCACTAGCTCATGAACAAACTCATATACATACCACTAGACCAACTAATCATTCAAGCAATAGTGGTAGGTTATGAATTTAAAACTTTTCATTTGTCATGCATGATCCTATTAAGCATGTAGTATATGCACTAACCGCATACTAGTAAGGGATGAAATGATCATGCACATTACAATGATACCTTTGCTATCTTGGAGTTGAGGATAGTCAATAAGATTCCAATTTAGCTCCAAATAGCAATGTGAAGTCCAATTTATAAGTTTGGTGAAGACCAATTATAAATACCAATTGATAGATCAAATCTTCACCCGTATGAAATGAAAACCACTTATATGATCAAGTGCACTATCTTGTTGTGGTTGGCTTGCTTCATATTTTCTTGTCATTGCTTGCATGAGAGAACTACTAAGAATATCACTTGAAATAGCATGACTAGCTCTCTTTTGGGTTGTTTCTTGCTTTCTTGATCAATCCTTTTGATTGCTTCAACTAAGCATCTCAAATGTCCTTTAGATCACCACTTCCATGTTAGCCTTCCAAGCACCACACTTGGTTTACCCACTCCTCGGGTGGCACGCCCCTCACATAGGGAGAAGTGACCTCTCTCCAAAGAACTATTTTTGATACTCACTTGAATTGCCTTTGATTGATTGATTCAAGTGATGGACTTAGTATGATGAGTAACCATGAATCCTTCTTTAAGTCCTTTTCTTTCTACTTGTTTAAGTCCTTTTCTTTCTACCAAATGATTTGCAATAGTCACTAGAACTTAAACTTCATCTTCATCTTAAGTTTGATTTTGCTCTTCAATTTGAGTACTAAAATGTGCACACCAAGTACACTCCACAATCAAATAGCCTTGTACTCAATACTTGTCATGCTTCTAGATTAATTCAAAACCAAACTTAGGTGCCTCAAACACTTATAATCATAATTCTAACTTGAGGACCTTTCAATTTAAGTAACTCTAGATCAATCCAATATTTGTCACTTTTCTGGCAGATTCTGTACCTTTGAAAGAATAACTCATATCTCACAAAGGACAGATCCAAATACTACGAAATTTGGTGGAGATGTGCTTTACTGAGTTATCTAGCAGCTGTAAAAATTTGATCTTATTTTGACTTCTATATTGCTACCAGATTTCAATTCTTCCACCACTGCTATATGCTGAAAACTGCTGCACTATAGCTGATAAGATCTACTCCAAAACCGAAGTATCCCTTATCCAATTCTCATGAAATTTCTACAGCATCTTCTATGATAAGTTCACAGTATGCATACCAAATTTCAAGCCATTCCAAATAGATTTGTTCACTCAAACTCAGACTTGATCTTAGCTAGCTCAGGTTTTCAATATTTGGCAGATTTCAAGTAATTGAGCTATACTTGTTCAAATTGAACCAAACTTGAAATCAACTTGATTGAATACTTTCATAAGACATATATCAATTCAATCCACTTACTAAAAGTCATCTCATGAACTTATCCAACTCAAATCAATCCAAACTTGATTACTAAGCATTTAATCCATTCAATCATCTTATAGCAAGCAACATTGCATATATATCCAATTCAATCAACTCATATGCACCCAAATGAATGTGATCAACAGAGATATACCTTGGTCAACTCATGATCATCTAATTTGCAAGCTTCAACTCATGTAATTGCAAGCCATCAAATAATCCAATAAATCACAACAACTTGAATATTTGCACTTGTATGTTGTAGCACTTGGACTTCACTATCTTGTCATGGCATTGGGTTTGGATGTGCACTAAGTTTCAATACTTGACTCAATCATATGATGAATAATATAAGATCAATTGAATCAAGCCTCCAATGCCGATGGTACCTACAAACAATCATCCACTTTTGATGGTACTATAATGCCCCAACACAGAAATTGTAATACCTAATAGAAGAAACAAAATTAAAGAAAACATAGATTTAGAGGGGGGCAAGTAAACTTAGGCCAGGTTATGTGCAAGCCCATCTCAAGCCCAACTTGTTCCAGTCACCTAAACCCTATAGAGAGGAGGCATGCTGCAGGAAAACACGTTTTCCCTTTCCCTCAGGTCTGCTCGACCTCCAGGACGACCCCTCCTCTTCCCACTGCGCCCTCTCCTTCCCCAACACCTCCTACACAGTAGAAATTACAAGGGAAAAAGGAGAAAACAGATTGAGAACGAGGACAGATTCAAGACGAGGTATATGATCAGCGTAGATCTGTTTTTCCCCATCTCTATCTTGCTGCCCAAGGTTTAGGGTATAGCCAAGGTGAGGATTCTGCTTTTCCCTTTGTTTAATTGAGATTTAGACGTCATGTAGTCGTGGGGCATATTAGTTTTATAAGGATGATCTCTGTCTAAATGTCGATCGAGGGTTTTGCTGTTCTGTAGATCGAGTGCTGCTGCTGTTTACACTGTTTAGACAATAAATATGATTTTTCAAGTGAAACTGGATAATACAAAAGTTGTAGAGGGATTTCAGATCTATTAGCTTGTAAAATTTGATGATTTTATCATAAGTAGTTTGAGAGTTATGGTCCGTTATTTGTGATGCAATAGTTCTGCTGAAAATCTGGACAGTTTTAGATCTTAGCAGTCTTTAGCTGTTTAAATGAAACAATTAGATGTTTTGATATGAACGAAAGTTGTTGAAATTTTGTTAAGCTTTCCATATTGGTAAAGATGATAATTTTGTCATTAGTATATCTTTAGTTATGAAATTTTGAAATTTGATGTACTGTTCTTGTCGACAGAAATATTCAGTGAAGTTCAATGGTTAATTAAGCCATGTTGCAGACCTCTTATGCAAAACTTTGCAGTATAAAAGTTGTAACTAATGGAGTTTTATATAATTTGGTAAACTTTGACAATTTTTGGGTGTGTGGTCTAAAGACTGTGAAAAAGAGAATACTTAGTGCTGCTGTTAAGAACTATAGGCTAAATGGTAGATGCTTAGCATCGGGTTTGAGGGCTCTCTAGTGCATATTGTTGTTGTATTTGCTTGTATGATTGTGTTTGTACTGAGAATTGCTTATGATCAGGTGGTAGCACTTTGGAATTCCGCTAGCGATTTTGATCTTCGGTAAAGAGGCAAGTGAATGTAGCGGTGGTTTGCTACCGTTTCGGCTTGTTATTTTCACCACCTATAGCTTATTGTCTAAAAAAATGTTATACCACTAATGACCAAAACTCGGGAAATTGGTTTATTCAACTTTATTTACATGTGGTCTTATTTATTTATTTATTCATGGTGATGTTATTATTCCATATTGTTATATGTGGTTGTCCCACAACCCTGAAGATGAAGTTGAAGTCTCATTGGCAGTGTATGTTAATTTATTGCAGCATGCCAAGTGCACTGCATCATTCATTTGCATTGGAAGTTATGTCGTAGACCTATGGTCACGACCGTACCGGTACAGCATCATGGGATGTAGCTCCACACCTTGTTGGGTGTGCAGGCAGGAGACATTTTGCATTGCATTCATATGCATTCATGAAGTAAATTGAGGGGATATGTCCATGCTACTATGAAGCCCTATCATTTGGCTATGTTCAGAATTGGAAGTGACCCATTTTATATTGATATTGTATCTTGTTTATCCATAAGTGGAACTCTATGTTAAATTGTTGTTTAATTCGACTTGTGGTTTTAAATGGCTTGTCAAAACAAGTTTGCTTGCTGAGATGTTTCATCTCACCCTTGCATTACTCAATTCAGGTACTTGATGCTTGCATGAAAGGGAGGGGATTAGCAGCACATCTTCACTGATTCACCCACACATAGAGTTATTAATGATTAATGTTGGGTTTGGATTGATGTAATAAAATTAATTTATTAGTCATGGTGACCCCTCATGATTTGATAATATTAAATGGGGTGGAGCCTATTTTAATAATGGTTTCATCGTTGTTCTTGCTTCTGCGCTTTACATTGTTAATGGGTTTATGTTGCCAAGTTTTAGAATTTGGCATGAGGGAAGAGACGTTAGTGACATCCTAGGCTTTTGTGGCGTCTGGGGTGTTACAGGTACCCAAACTAGTTTGGGTCCTCTCAAGTTAGGTGCAACATACTTAGGCATAGCCTTAGTATGAGTAGCGGGATGTTTTGCAATAGCAACCATAGAGGTACCATTACCATCCTTTCTAAGCATAGTATTATCATCAATTGAAATGGGCTTAGAATTATTACCTAGGGGACATGAATAAGCCATGTGTCCCCTTTCCCGGCACAAGTAGCAACTTCTCTTTGATTGAGCCTTTTCTTCCTTGCTCATGTGTTGCTTCTCATTGCCTTGCCTCTTGAGAGTTGCTTGAGCCTTCTTCTCAAGCTTGGTTGGACACTTCGAGGCAAAGTGTCCATCATTCTTGCACTCAAAGCATTTGATAT